>NC_068300.1:20812253-21084954 GCF_025860055.1 Xyrauchen texanus
ACTGCATAATTTCCTGTTACAGCATCATTTTCTGTAAAGCTGCGTTGAAATGATGTGCGTTGTGAATAGTTCTATACAAATAAAATAACTTGACTTTTCACACTCTCTCTTTGTCATTTTTCTCATTTTTCTCAAACATGACAAACATTTCCACCACAATGCAATTTTCACCACATCTCAAATTATGTATTGTGTTTATTAGCATTCTGTGGTGGAAATGATGGTAATAGAAATGACATTTAACCCTTTGACCATTTTTGTTTTTTAAATATATAGTGGCAGACTCCTTGCTAACGGTAATTTCATATCTAGGATTTTTTGTTTCTTAAATACACAATCAAATCATATTTTGACACTTTTAGCATTATTTGACAAAATTAGTTATATATTTTTTTTTTATTGAAAATGACACACAATAAAACTATTCTGTTCACAGGTGATTTTATTCCCTTAATTTTTTTCCACACACATCACATTTCATATTTTATCTAAACATTTTGACAATGACTTTTTATTAATGGCAAAATTGTTGGTTGTCATGGAAATGGCAGTCGTAATTTGTGTAAAAATATACACAAGTATAAATGTTGAAATTGTTTATGAGGCTTTCTTGAGATTATCATAGTTTTTCAAATATACAGTGACAATTAATATTTTCTGATCCATTTTTATTTAGAAAACATTATTGAAGAAGGTATTGTAAAATAAATAAATAAATAAAAATCCCTGGGACAAAGTGCCCATAGTTGAAGAGAAACACACTCAAACATGTATTTTATACAAATTCAAGTACGTTCCTAATGCTTACAGGATCAGACAGTCATTTACACTGTACATATTTAAACATTTCATTTCTATTAGTCACACATAGAAGTGTATACACCTGAAGGCAATGCAAACTGTGAGCCAAACACACACACACACAGTCAGAACTCATTTGAAGTCAGACCACCACCCCTGAATATACAGTTAGTTTTGTACTTTCCACTGTTTGCAAGGTGGACGTGACAAAACAGTGATTCTTGCAGTAAGAAATACCTCTGAAAGCATCATCAATCACAAGTAGCTCATAACAGAAAAATGCCCCAGAGACATTACAGAACAGGTGAAGTGTAATCTTCTGAGAAACAACAATAGCAAGTTTAGAAATTCGAAAAGTATATAGCTGATGATGCACAAATGTTAAGAAGCTAGTGAAGTCTTTCATCCGAGTCTATTCTTTTAGTCTGTGTCTTTAATGTATATCTGTGTCAAGTCAGGATGTGTTGAATGTTTAACTGTTCCCTGGATTCTAGAGTAGTGCTTCTCATGCATACTTGATTATTTGGACATGGTTCCAGGTCACTTAATTAAGGCACAAATGAATTAATCATCATATATGTTGGGCCTGTGTAGTACATGGTAATGTTAATACATATCCGTGGTTAATTTTAAAAGGATTGTGTCATCAATTAGATGCATCAACCTCATGTTGTTACAAACCATTCACTGTATGGCAAAAAGCTGTAATGAAAGTGAATGGTGACTGATGTTGTCAATCTGCCTAACATCTCTTTTTTTTGCTACACATAAAAAAGAATGTCATGCAGGTTTGTAACATCATGAGGGTGAATAAATTATTACAGAATTGTCATTTTTGGGTGAACTATACTTTTCAAATTAACAATTGATATGTATTAACATTAACATTTACTACACGAGCCCAACAAATATCTCACAATATGTTATTGTTGGCATCTGCCTAATTTTGGTAACTTTGAACCATAATTATTTAACAGTAAACCAACTCTCTCCAAACAATATTCTGTCTCAACTCCCTAATTTTTACTCAATTTTTTTCTCCTTAATATTGTTTTTTCCAGGCATAGTTCCTTCAAACGCCACCTGCCTCGTCAGATGCAGGTTGGCAGTCTGGACCTAGGGAACGACTATGATGTGGATGAGCAGCCAACCAGCATCGGTCGCATCAAGCCTGAACTCTACAAACAGATGACCAAAGAGAATGAAGACTCGGGCAATAGTCAAGGTGACAAAAACTGTGGGAAGATACATTTTTCTCTACGCTATGATTATGAGAATGAGATGTTACTCGTCAAAATACTCAAGGCCTTCGATCTACCAGCCAAGGATCTTTGTGGCAGTTCTGACCCTTATGTCAAGATCTACCTGCTACCAGATCGCAAACAGAAGTTCCAGACACGTGTCCACCGCAAAACGCTCAACCCCACATTTGACGAGTCCTTCCAGTTTCCTGTACCCTATGATGAGCTGCCTGTCAGGAAGCTCCATCTCAGCGTTTTTGACTTCGACCGGTTCTCAAGGCATGATATGATTGGGGAGGTCATATTGGACAATCTGTTTGAAGTGTCTGATCTCTCAAGGGATACCTCCATCTGGAGAGACATTCAATATGCTACCTCTGTAAGAAAACCCCGGTATTTTATCTTCTCTGTTGTATTGGCCTGACTGTACTGTCATAGTACACTTCGTATTGTTTTTTATGAGGATTTTTTTTAAAGAAGAGATGTATAGGGGTATAATAAAGAAGCAGATGTAAATTTCAATACCACAACATAATATAAAACTAGCATGCCTACCGTGCTTCAAAGCTGATATACTGTATATTGGTCATCAGCAAATAATTTAACAGTGGTTTGTAAGAGAGAGAATGAACCCCCATGAAAGTGCTCTGGTCAGACTGTTTGTGTTTTGTGCAGATAAGAAAAGCTATTGAATCTTAAAGGAAAAGCTGGTCCAAAAATTTTAATTTGGTTGCAAATTTAATTATTTACTCACCCTCATTTCATTCCAAATCTATGATTTTATTTTGTTTCCATGGAACACAACAGAAGAAATTTTTATTGAATCTTCACTCAGCTCTGTCCATATGACAACAGTTCATAGTGACTTCATCAACCTTCAAAAAGGACAAAAACACAATATTTGCACATGCTATATTCCAAGTCTTCTGAATCCATACAATAATTTAATTGTGTGAGGAACAGACCAAAATTTAAGTCATTATTCACTGATAGTTTCCCCCTCCGCCGAAGCTCACGTGCCTTGTTCACATTCAGATTAAAAAATGTCATGTCACATTTGTTTACAACACATGGTTTTACAAGACTTGGAATATAGATTATGATTATAGTATGGATGGACTACTTTAATGGTATTTTTTGGTGAGTGAGTTTTCTTTCATTTGTTTTGTGCCTTGACAGACATGGTAACTTTAAAACAGGTCTATTCAACTGGCCTGTTTGATCATTTCAGTGGCCTGCATGAGGTTGTCTTTGTGATTGTTCTTGTGAATTTTTTGTCTGACCACGCGTTTTTTCATTTGTATTCTTATGCCATCGTTGCGCTAGATGGAAGTCTCACCAGGTCTCTATAATTAAACAGTGTCTTTTACAGGATAGTCATGTTTTTAGACACTTTCAGAGGTTGCTCTACAAATAATCATTATCCGTAATTTTGACAAAATGGGAAGATTAAAGGACTAAAATCATGAATGACTGACAAGCGTGAGTTTGGAGAAAAAGAAAAGTTCTATTCATTAATTCGGTCTTTTGAAAAGTCAAAAGTTTAAATCACTGTATCTATAACAAACCTTACCGTTATTCTTCAATACATTATTCATTATCAATCTGATTTACTCTCTCAAAGTCAGCAACGAACCAGTTTTAAATCACTTTTTGTTGATCCTTTTTTTTTTTTCCAGAATTCGCTGCTGGGCAATTTGTCTCTTGATGTTTTAGTTACATTGTGAACAAATATTATAGGCTTACTATTCCACAGTATCTGATAGCAGCTTTTTGTTAACAAAATAATCTTGCTTGTCCCGATGCCAAGATTTTTTTCCATCTGGCCACTTGTCTATGAATTTGAATAGCCCTGCTTTAAACTGTCATTGACGGCAAGAGCTCTATAAAAAAATCTTCAAAATGTTCTACTTTTGTGTTCCACTGAAACAAATAACAGCATACAGGTATGAAACGACATGAGTGTCAATAATTTAAGGATTTTCATGATTTATGTGCTATTCTTTAAACCATATAATAAAAGAAAGGCTGTTAAATGTATCAATGCCAGCTAAGAAATGTAAATTAGCTTGCTATTGACATGTCTGCCAAAATACAAGCCCAACATTCAGCACTGTCTGTTATACACCTCTTAAACAGCAAAAGGCAAGAGAGCCAAATTAATGAGCATTCATGGATCTACCCTCATTAGATCACAGATAAGTTGGTAACTGACACGTGAAGTTGACGGCGCATGCAGGTTGTCTGTGTTTGGACAAAGTAATTTTTTTCCATAATGGGCACTAATAATAACAATCACAGCAGTTCAATCACAGCATGCTTAAAGGCTGAAATATTAAATGCTGAAGTTAACCTCAAAAGTATATTGAGGACATCTGAGGTTTGTTGAACCCCCCATAATGGCAGACAAGTTCAATTACAACTGCCATTCAATGGGTTTTATTTCTCTCTCATTTCTAGATTTAAAGCTATCCTCAGAGGAGCAATTCAATAAACCTCTGTTTATAGATATTGAGGCAGAACGCCTGCTGCCCCTTGAACAAAAGCACACATTCTATTGAACTTGGCAGGAGATTTGAATATTGAAAATAAGGCACATCTTCGGAAAGATGGAAAGATATTCACACCGGAACAGTGCCACGGACCACAACTATAATGTAATTTAATAGTTTTCCAATAAATTCAACCCAAATCATTATCAAAGGACAAATATTATTTACTCTTCCCATCACTGGATGATATAATGTGTAAATGTATCTTTCATATTTTCAGTTATAAGTATATCTTTTTGTGGTTTGACAGCTTGAATGAAAGACCTGTTCAATGCTACATACAAAGAAATTGCATATTAAACGTCGCCATTTCTAATCATTCAGTTTGCGCAGTTACAAAAGTTTCATACGCTACCCTGCAAACTCATCGATGTCACTTTGTTCATTCTTGAAGAAGTACAGATACCTTCGTAACTTTGGACTAGCATCTGCTACGCTGCATCAGCTCATCCTGTTTGTGTGTGTGTGTGTGTGTGTGTGTGTGCTTCAGTAAATGGTATATCACCCTCTTGTGGTCTCCCAACGCTATTATGCCAGACTGTAAAACAGAGGCCAACTGACTTAATTGGAAAGCATGCAAATTAGGCTTCTAATTTAAATGTCGACTAATTTTAATATATTGATGCCTCAAAAATATATCAATCAAATAATGTGCCAATTAATAATCAATATATCAATATTTTATGACATCCGTAATAGTGTGTAATTTCTGGCTCACCAGCGTAACGGAATTGTAAAAATAATTACTTTTTTAAACAGGTATTTCGAACACTCCCCCTATCTTTCATTGGTCGAACATACAGGTACTCCAGTCCCAAACTCATGCCATTGGTTAAGCCAATGTTGCTATGTCAGGCTGGTCAGGATGCGTAAACAGAGCAATGTTTTCAAAGCACCACAGTATTTAAAAAAAAATTAAAGATATCAACCTACAAATAGCTTACTTATACTGTAATTGTCTCTGCATATAAAGCTGGATAGGAAAAAGTATTTTAACATTTAAAAAATTTACACATTTAAACAAAATTGTTGCTTAACTGATTCATTTTGTAGCAGTATCACTTTATACTCTTATCACATAGTGAAACAGTAATATTCAATTATACCGTTACTTAGATTTGTATCCGTAGTGTTAATTGTATACTTTTTCTTTTCTTCTTTTGCAAAAACTTTTGCATGATATTTTTACAGCTGTTTACTTCCAAGGCAAGCATTTGGCTCAAACATCAACCCTCCAGTCTCCCCTAGATAATACTGAAGTACAAATAATCACCTTAGAGGGCTTGAGCGACATTAAGCCACAAAGAGTGGAGTCATGGGGTTTGTACATCTGAGAGAGGCTCACTGAGCTAATTTTATGTGATTAATATTTACACCAATCTTAATACTGCTGAAGGGATGAAGCAAACCCAACGACCATGAGCTAACTTTTCACTCTCCCTATGAATTTTTACTGGATATATTTGTTTTATTAAACCTGACGCAAGCAGACAAGCTTGGAGAAGCTGTGAGGAAATGATGGCTCACGCACAAGAGCTTAGCCTTGGTGGAAAAGCTGAAATGTTTAGGAGTGTTGCCGTTTAATTAATGGTTTGCTGGAGTGGTGTCCATGAGAGAAACACGACTTAGAGAATCAGAACAGCTAATTGGTCACTGTGGCTCTATCTGTCCAAACATTACTCGAAATTCCTCGAAATTGAGTCACAGGCTTATTAAACTCAACTGTTAAACATATCTTTGAAGCCACAGGGAAGACACTGACATCCTATTAACATAGGATCTTTTTCTATTGAGCCGTAGTGCAGACACAAATGTAAATAGTTGCTGATCAACATTAATGCTTCAGTGGTGTAAGCCAACATGAATCATACAGATCAAGGGCTGTGACTCATAGTTGCTCAGGCAACAATCACAAATGTTTCCGCCTGCTGAATTATAATATTTGAAATTACATTAGAGTTTTGCTTTTAATACACTCAATGCATCAAAGTTCTATGTTCTGTAAGACAGGACTTCCTGAGCTTGTGAATTTTGAGGTAAAACAAAAACAAAACTAAGCTATACCCGGTGATAAATATTTCACTTCTAAAAAGAAGACAATGACATTTGGTAAAGTCCCTTTAAGGCTGTGTGGTGTCTAGATTTTCCTAGGTTTATGTAATGACAGTTTTGGATTTATGCATAAAATAAGGTCTGTAGTAAACATTACTTGAGGGTACTTGGATGCTTTGTTTAATAACATAATTTATACACAGTCATACCCAAACATAAATTTTGAAGCCACCATTTAAAAAAAAAAAAAAAAAAAGTATCTTGCTAACAAGTTGCTAGATAAGAACTATGTTTTCTGTATATGTGCAGTTTCATCATGTATTCTAACATGTTTGTGGTAGTTTTAATCCTATTATAGTAAGTTGTTATACATTTTGTTTTAATCATGGCGGCTTCAAAATTCACATTTGAGGTGTGACTGTTTGTAATATATGTTGTAGAACAAAACATCATTATCTTCAAATAATGTTTTACCATAGACCTTATTGTACTTATGAATTGAAAAACCACTACAACCTAGTCTCACAGAATGAACGTTACTATATCTATATTTTTGCAAACTGAGTTTTTTGTGCCGCATTCTAAGCGCTGGAATAACTGTGTGCGTTTAATTAACTTTTTTTGACACAAATCACAATAACAGTTGATTACGACTTTATAAAAGCATATTTTCCGCTCTATTTCTCACACACTGCTCTGTTATATCGAAACTCTTTTACTCTAATGCATCATTTGATTGGTACAGAACCACCTGCATTTACACACTTCTTCCAATGTGATTAATTTGCGCTGTTGCTCAACTGCCAATCCCAAGCTCAAGCCCAGCCAAAACAAACTGACACGTGAGCCGAAAGTGTCATAGAAGCGACACAAAATGATGTGTTTGCTTAAAAGAATTTGCTTTTCATGTCACATTTGCTTTTAGATGAATATTGGTTAGTTTTAGGTGTTGGTTAAGGGTAAGGATGTCTGTTTTTTTTTTTTTTACCTCTCATTTACTTTTAGGACACTATTGGTTAGGTTTAGGTTAAAGTTTTAGGTTAGGGAAGGGCATTTTACTCATCAAAACCTCCATCTAATATTCACCTTAAAATACTTGTCCGATTATGACACTGTTTCCTTCACTTTCATGGTCACGTTATTTTTATGAGATCACGATGGAAAACCCCTGTTGTAAAAATCCATAGACAATTCCTGAGGGAACTTTACAAGTTTGCCTACAAATTGACGTCATGGCTGAACAGCTCTATTATAATTCTGTCTTTCCAGTGCTAGATGTTTGAGAGAGAGAGAGAGAGAGAGAGAGAGAGAGAGAGAGAGAGAGAGAGAGAGAGAGAGAGAGAGAGGACAGTTTAGGTAAACATGTTTGTTCACTCCCTCAGCTTTATTTCTGCGTTCGCAATACAATGTGACAAATGTAGCGTTTAGTGATGCTACGCCTCTCCTCGTTGGAAAATGAAGCTCATTACTGGAAAATGAGCTCTTGTAAAAATAGCACAGCTACTGTCATGCTACTGAAATGTGTAATTAAGTTAGTAGTGTTGCTATTTTTAGGTACCCCTCCAACCAGTAGTGTAGTCTAGGGGATATGCAGGCATACGCCGTATGCCCACTTATCATTCAAAGAAGTTTGTGTATGCCCACCTAAAATGAGTAATGAAATAGCGAGGAGGCTTTTGACCTATAACTATGAAATATACTGAGGTGATGCCGCAGCACCTTTAAGTGAATTGTGATTATTATTATTATTATTTTAATTAGTGTACAGAGATTCTCTCTAACTACACACAGAGCAGCGGGAAGCAGAAACGCTAGACTGAAGGTACGGGCAGAATTGACAGTTCTACTCAGCTGAGCTACCAATCAGAACATTCGTTTTAGACACGATTGGATATTTTTTTCCTCTATAAATTCACAGTATGCCCACCTCTTCAGGCAATACTACACCACTGCCCCCAACACTGTTAATTATATATTTTTTAATATCTGAGCAGAAGAGCAGAGATGTGTCTTTGTGCTTGACAAGTGTAGTTTTCTTTTTTGTGTTGACAGTTTGGGTGTGACATATCCAAGATTCATCCCTAATAAGCTAACAGGGTTTAGTTGTCACAGCCGTGAATCATGATTTGCTACTTGCTAATCAGTTGCATGTGGTATTAAGGGGAGGGACATTTTCATTCTAGAGAGCATGTGATCGGACAAAAATCTGGACAGTGCAAGATGAGTCATACATTTAAAAAAGTTTTTTTTTTGTCTGTTTTCCCAGAAGAGAATGTACATTTGAAATATGTATATCTGCTAAAGCTTACTTTTGGTAACTTTTAGGACTATATTAGCATATCCACCTTTTTCCTGACTTCACCATGGGCGGTGCCATTATGGCGAGAGACTTCCTCTTGGATGGGCAACACTTCAGCTAGACTAATGTGTCTGGTGATTGCAAGCAGCTGAGGCTCTGGATGAATATGCGCTGTTATGGGGTGATAAAACAACTACAGGTGGCTTAAAAACTACTATAAAATTAATGTCACAACAATAAGCTCCCACAACAGCTGCCAATGCTGAAACATTTCGAGTCAAACCCGATGAAATAAGCAGAGGTTGCATTAAAGTAATTCTCTGTCACTTGCCATTTTTTAAAACATTGACATAATTCCAAATGATATCCATCATTTTGGAAGATAACAAAGTTTAAAAACATTTAAACATTATTGTCTTAGTTTTTTTATTAATCGTCTTCACAAGGCTCATATCTCATGTCGCTCTGTGTGTATGTGAATGAGGGAGAGACAGAGATGTTGTCAGCAGAGTGCGTGAGAAGGTGGCACTTGTTAATGCAGAAATAATGCCATAAATCATAAGATTTTTAAATGGAACCTATGATGACCATACAACCTCTTTTCACGGTCATGTCCTCTTTTTTTAACCTTTATAAAGCATCCAGTCGGATTTCTAGATTCCCTAAATGTCTGGGATTTGGCTGTTTATATATTGAAGTGCACAATAAGAAACGCAATGAAATCTAGCGCATCATTTTCATGGACTCTCTCTCTCTCTCTCTCTCTCTCTCTCTCTCTCTCTCTCTCTCTCTCTCTCTCTCTCTCTCTCTCATATATATATATATATATGCATGCTGTATGTATGTGTCTCTCTCTTTCACACACACATACAGGGCGTGTGCAGCGAGCTTTTGAGTCCAGTAACTACCATGCAAATGTGTGTGATTTCTGTTCTCATCTATTTGAGATTGCCGTCGAAACCTAATGTCCATACGCAGACATTAGTGAGTTACATTAAGTAAACATAGATTGTTCTTCTGTTTTTGACTGTTATTAGTATATTATAATGCTTGGTAATGGGAATAAGTTGTGAAGTGAAAGTCTGTTGCATCCGTATTGGAAGAATGAGCTAAGCATAATGGGTAATTTTGCTGCCTGTGGAAAAAGGTGGATAGACATGGACCAAAAGCTATAAAATGTTAATTTTTATTTCATGGGATCTTTAATGCTTTTTCACAATTTAATGCATGGCAAAAGCATTTGTTAAAGGTCTAATCTAGACCATTAGGATTGTGTTGTTTGTGGAGATGCAGTGTCTTCTCTATACAAGTCGCTTATACAGTACATTACTGTACAATTACTGTGTTTTACCTCTCTTATCTCACTGATTCTCTTTAATTGAAAAGGTGGATTTTATAGCAGATTGTGCAATACATCATGTTGTTACATTGATTTGTGTGTGTCTCTCTCTCTCTCTCTCTCTCTCTGTGTGTGTGTGTGTGTGTGTGTGTGTGTGTGTGTGTGTGTGTGTGTGTGTGTGTGTGTGTGTGTGTGTGTGTGTGTGTGTGTGTCTTTCTATCTGACAGGAGAGTGTGGACCTTGGAGAGATTATGTTCTCACTCTGCTATCTGCCTACAGCAGGGAGATTAACACTCACTGTCATCAAGTGCAGGAACCTTAAGGCAATGGATATAACAGGATACTCAGGTAGTATTTCTAGCACTCAAAACACAACTATGTTTAAGCATCCATAATGTATACAAGAGATCACAAGTAGAATTTTCAGGCATTTAAGGCCAGATATTTGTGCAGATAATAAATAAATAATAAACAGTGAACAAACTGATTTGATGATGTTCAAGATTGTGAATGCTGACACACACCTGTATTCAAATAAAGACTATCAGGATTTATGCATAGGCAAGTTCAATGACACTTCACATAATCTTTTTACGAGCACTACAGAGAAGAATTGAGAATAAAATGCATTTTCCTGTATATTTTATTTGAAGCTTCGGTTTACATCATCGATTTATCTTTTGTGAAAAAAGGTTGTGCATATGAGCTGACATCACTTCTGTAACAGCTTTTCTGAAGTTTTGACTGCACCCAACAGCTAAGCAATTAGCATAAACACATTTGAGTGAATAAGATGCGATAAAATGTGCTCACCCAAAAGTTGCTGGCACTGACTTACATTAAATACAGACATTAGATTGGAGACTTTGAGGAGTGGCGGTACACAAGAAAATCTGCCGGTACTCTGTAGACCAAATTAGAGAAGTGCATGTACTGCGTACCGCCCCTCTTCAAGCACTGAGTTCATGCCAGCTTGAGAGCATGCTGTCATTAAAACAAATTCTAAGAAACTCTCAAATTTATGTTATTTTTTTATTTAAAAATGCTGAATATAATTTGCAACATTTAAAAATAAATGCAAAAGCTTTTTCACTTGTGTGCTCAGACTTTTGGACCTCACTGTATATTGTTTGAACCCCACTGTACATTGTTTTATGTGACTCAAATTGGTATGAGTTCCATTCAAACTATACATATAATCAAAAACAAGCAAAAGCATCAGTGGAAGAGCTAGGCAAGAAAGTTTGAAATAGCTAGTACTAGTACAATGTTAAGCTTCAATAACATAAATATCTCTCACTGTTATGGTTTTGACTTTTAATGATATTTTGCACACCACACAGTGTAAATGTTTTTCATTGCAGGGAAATTGAATTTGTATGTGCTGGATCATATCTATTGAGAAGTGCCCCGAGCAAATTTGGTGACAGAACAAGTACTTTTCTTATGATTTGTTCTGCCTGAGTTGGAGTAGTTTATGGCTTACTAATGTACAGGCATAATTGATCAGACAAATAGTGTAATGACTGAGAGGGATATAAATCAGTATGCAACCCTCATGTCAGAATCAGCGCTCAAGTAATTTCATTAAAGCACTAAATCTCAATAGCCATCCATTTACACTGAATATTTAGTTGGCTCAGTGAAGATACTCTACATTCATGTCTAATCTTATATCATGAAGCTATTGTAAAAGGTTTCATTCATTTATATAGTGAATACTAAAATCAATTTAAAGATAAAAGTTTAGACTACAAATGTGAAATTTACCCTCTGGAATATATCAAGTGGACAGACCTTTAAAAGCTAGTTTTGATCTTTCATGGTGTGATATTATATCCAAACCACTGTGGATCATTAATTTTGATCCTTCTCCATAACTCTACACAACTGTCCTTTTTAAATGTCATTGTGTTTTATATTCATGACAACATAAATTCAACATGGCTGATAAAAGTGCTGATGCACCAAATATCTAGGATTTTTACCATTATCAATGCATATGTGTTACTCTGTCAAAATACTTAATTTTGTGTAAAAAGGAATGAATACATTTTTGTTTTTATGTACAAAGACGTGTTAAGTTATTTCTCCCATGTGTCAGAGAGTTATAATGGCAATATAATGGCTATATGAATTGATAGCAGATTTCTCTCTGAGCAGATCCCTATGTGAAAGTATCTCTCATTTGTGACGGGAGACGTTTGAAAAAGAAGAAGACTACAACAAAGAAAAACACCCTGAATCCCACTTATAATGAGGCCCTTATCTTTGACATCCCTCCTGAGAGCATGGACCAAGTCAACTTGCACATCTCTGTCATGGACTATGACCTGTATGTAACACAGTTTCAACTCGTTTTTACATTAAATGTAACATTTTTAATGCTTCTGACATTTAAATATTAGAGTTAATAATTATTCTAATGCATAGCAACCTCAGTGCACACAGCATAATGCACAAAGTTTTTTGTGACTGTGAAATTTGAAACATGATGAATTAAAGTTGCACTCAGTAATTTTTTCTTTTATAAAAAAGTTTAACTCCTAAAGACATGCATTGTAATTTTGCAATATATGTAGGAAATCATGACCAATCAGGTTAAAATGAAGACTCCAGTCATATCAGAAACATATCATATAAAAGCTGTTTTATTCTACATGGAGAGGGTCCGCACATGGGAGCTGCCATGTTAGAATCACATGACCAGCTGAATACTACTCACTTAATCTCAGTAATCATCCTGTTTTTTAACACTTTCACTCAATTATTAAAGTAATCATGGCTGACAGTGTATTCTAAATTTCTACAATGGCATCTGAAACTGAAAACTATTGATTTTAAATTATGCTGCATCCAAGCCTCTAGGTGTCTGTCCAAGATGACACAAAGACAAAAGTTACTGAGTGCACATTGTAAATAAATGGTTTTCAACTGGCTTTGCTTAAACAAAATAAATAAAAAAATTATAAAATAAAATAAAACTGTACAAAAAGTGAACAAAAAAGTCCTTAAAATTAAACTTTGAAATGTATTAATATTATCATGAACAGCATATCTCAACAATATACAACATTTTTAACATACAGTCTAAGTATTTAGTTAATAAATATCTTACAAAAAATAATATGCTTGACACAAACCATGTTTATCTTCAATACATGTGAACCTTTATGAAATCTGGGCTGTATTTTCTTTTACATTGCGTTTTACATTTTGTTCATGGTTTTCTAGATAGGGGCATGTTATGCAACCTGTCCATGTTGGCATCTGCCTACTGTGGCAAGCTTTATCCAAGTAACAGATACATTTTGCCAATATATCATTGAGTTTGTTTAGACACACAGACTTTGATGTCAACAACAGAATGTATGGAAAGTGTTATCGCCAGCCTTTTAAAAATATTTAAGACTATTTATTTTGCCATCCTAACTATAGTTGCATAAAAGGTGGTTCTCTCTTTCTTTTTGCAAATTTTTTTCTTTTTTGAATTTTCTCCCCCTGCTCTCTGCAACTATATTGGAACAGACCAGAGACTCATATGACAATCTGTACAGATATATTAGAATAGCAGGAGCACCAAACTGTCTGAATGATTACATGGTACATTGCATAAGTTGGGGAATAAAAAGGTCAGGTGTGAGGGCATGCACTGCTCACGTCTCTACAGGCAAGCTTCTGGGGGAAGAACCAGGAGCATATTTACTCCACTTTTTCAAGTCTCAAGCAGTATGTTCAAAATGTGGTCTGGTGTATGGAGACTTTCCAAGATGAAAACTAACACACATTAGATGATATGTTGGGAAGTGCTACTTAAAAATTTAATTTTGTGTGTTCATATGAAGGAATCACATAAAGTTCTGTGCCATTGAGGTAAATGTATGCTGATATATTTCCCCAGTGGCACTTTAGTTCCTCTCTCTAAATCACAAACACAGATGCACATATCGTAATGCATATAACAGCAGTTTGTCTTGGAGTATGACATACTAACAAACTGAAAAAGTATGTTTTGTTGTCATATTGTCTTTCTTGTCAAAAAATATTACAAAAAATACAGTGGCTCCAAAAAGTGTTTTGACACTTAAGCCATACTTAAAAATGTATGCACCTTTTTGCATTATATTAAATGAAATGTCTAACCAATAGGCATTTATTTCAAATGAATATAGCAAAAACACACTTTTCAAGCACTTTTTTAAGTGTTTCTCAAAGGACTGAATACTGTTCAAAATAAGTACAAAAAGTATTTGGACTACTTTTGTTTTTTATGCTTGGTGGAACTACACCTGTGGTTACTTTAGACGCCTGGGCGAACTTAAGATAAAATGACTTAATATCTAGCATTATTTTTTTGCAGATACCACATATTTTGTTGTCTAATGCAATGCAATTCATACATTTTTAAGTGTCTAAAAGTGTCTAGATATTTTGTGGGGCCACTGTATATGCAAAAGAGCCATGTTTGTAATGACAGGCAAACACATGTAATTATCTCGACAGCAAAAGATGTTTGAACGATGAAAGTTCTATTTGAAAAGTGGTGTCTTCTGTTCACAGTTATTTCTCAGTGCCTACTACAAAATAGGTACTTCGCAACTTGTAATAGTAGAACAGGACTTTAGTTGGGTTCTGCCTCAGCCTTCTGTGTTATGCAAACTTGGTTATGTACCATTCATTATTCATTGTCAGGGTGGATGTGCTCATTTGAGTCCCTCAGGTTACAATTATACTGTATAAACAGTTTGAAACCATAATAAAAAAGTGTTTTATTGTTTTTCCATGCAGGGTGGGCCACAATGAGATAATTGGTGTGTGTCGTTTGGGGTGTGCTGTTGAAGGTTTAGGTAGGGACCACTGGAATGAGACGCTTGCCTACCCTCGAAAGCCAATTGCACACTGGCACCCCCTGGTGGAGCCCAAGAAATCAGAAAAAGAGGTAAGTCCCCCCACACCAAATGCAGATCCAAACACAAATGTGTATACAAACAGTGCAAATATTCTACTGAATATTGGGGCAGATATAATAACCCTCAGAATCAGTTTAAATATAAGTTTATTGAATGTTTCAACAGCAAATTGCATTGCCAGAATCCATTTCTAACCAGTTGCCAATTTCCCTTTGTAAACATTCAACCCCCACTAGTCACCTCCTCATACTTGAATTGTGGATCATGTATAATGCATGAGTGGAATATGTCAGTGCTGGTTTTAATTTACACACAGAAATGCTTTCCTCTCCTCTGACCTGTGGTCAAGAGTAAACCATGCGGAATCAACCATTTCAATGAAAACGTTTTGCTGAAACAATGGAGTCATTTAAACCACAGTACTCTATAATGTAGTCATTTGTGTCATTGTGTGTCTTTTTGTAGTGAAATATTAACGTAAACACTGCTATTTATCCATATGTTTTCGATGTAGTTATATTCTAGTGGTATTTCCACCTGATCTAACCATAAAAAAAATATATATATATATTATGTAATGTATTCTAATGTATTCAGGTTGATCTAGTGATGTTAAATACAGTTTTTGATTTGAATAAAACCAGTTATTTTTTTATGTTACTACATCCCTACTGAAGAGACCAGTATTGCTGGTCACCAGACTGTGTTGTGTTTTGGGTGCTGGTCTCCCATCATGGGTTGCCTACATGCTGGTGTGTCCACCAGGCTTTTAGACTAGCTTAGTCAGCTTCATCAGAAAGACCATTCTAGTCAACCAGCTTCAACAGCTATTTTTGGCTGGAGAAAAGAATATCTATGCTTGTCCACCAGCTAGACCAGCACCAACCTAGCACTAACTAGCATAACCAGCCTAGACCAGCATGGGAATTGTATGGTGGTTAAGGTGGTCTTTTTTAGCAAGGATTAAGCAATTATTTTTAGGTAAGAAATTTTACAGTGTAGTATTTATTGTTGTATATTGTGTAAATGTATCTGTTAATATCAATATCAGTATAGCCAGTGTTGGGGAGTAACAGGATACATGTAATCGGAATACGTATTTAAAATACAAAATATCTGTATTTTATTTTTGTCCTCCATTACAGTTACAATTTAAATCATTGGTAATTAGAATAGTTACATTCAAAAAGTATTTTGATTTCTGAAGAGATTACTTTGCATTGTATTGTCATTTGTTTCATTTAATTTTTAGTCCATTCAGACGGAAAACATTTATACATATAAATTATACGATCCATAGTGCATTTGAACAGCGGTGAAACACTTTCTTATGATGTATTACATTCATACGAGCAGACAGAGAAGTACGTTTGAAGTAAGTTTGAAGCAGAAGAAATAGAATTAAACCTTGTGTAAATTGTCAGCTTTACGCTAAGTGAAAATTTTATTTCTAGCTATTTTACATGCACATGTTATCAGAGAGGATCATATTTTTTTATCAAGAAAATTCACGTTGGATCAAATGTTCTTTTTTTTCTAATAAGACATTTTATATTAGGGCAAAAATCATATTCTTGACATATTTCCTGTAAAAGTATTAAAAAAATCCTTAAAACAAGATCAATTTGATTGATCTTGTTTTAGAAAAAACACTGCATAAGATATTTAGGTTTTTCAGAGAATGTACATTTAACATTCTGTACTGTTACTGTACTGGCAGAGTTACTGTACTGGCAGAGTTTTTATAATCAAAACAAATAATACAATCTACCAGTGCTGAAGATGTAATCCAAAGTATTTAAATATGTTACTGACCTTGAGTAATCTAAACAGAAAACAAATTAAAATTTATAGCATGTATTCTGTATTCTTTAGTGGAATACAGAAAAGTAACCCTCCCAACTCTGTGTATAGCACAGATATACTATACACATACACTTTATATAGTATATAGTATATAGAATAGTTTATATAAACTAACTGAGCATTTAATTAGGAACACCTGTATACCTACTTGTTCATGCGATTAGCTAATCAGCCAATCATGTGGCAGCAGTGCAATGCATAAAATCATGAAAATACAGGTCAAGAGCTTCAGATAATGCTCACATCAACCATCTGAATGGGGGAAAAATGTGATCTCAGTGATTTCGATCATTGCACGATTGTTGGTGTCAGATGGGCTGGTTTGAGTATTCCTGTTACTGCTAATCTCCTGGAATTTACATGCATAACCAGGGCTGGACTGGGAAGAGAAATCGGCCCAGGATTTTACATAGCAACTGGCAACTGGGAGCGGAGGTGGGGGGTGTTCGCTGTCCTTTTCTGCATATTGTGGTGCCATTTTGTGGTCCGTCCTGCATAACAAGGCTCATTTTAGCTTATCGTGGCCCATTCGGCCCGTTTCGCGGCCAACCCACAGGCCCGCTCGATTCTCTCGGTTGGCCTCAAAGTGCATCGGCCCACCGGGAAAATGGCCAGTATGGCAGATTACCAGTCCAGCCCTGTGCACAAAAGTCTCTAGAGTTTACACAGAATGGTGTCAAAAACAAAAAACATCCAGTGAGCGGCAGTTCTGCGGAAAAAAATGCCTTTTTGATGAGAGAGGTCAATAGGAAATGGTAACTTCTAGGTTACTAATGTAACCCCCGTTCCCTGATGGAGGGAATAGAGGCTCATCACACCTTTTATACCAGTATGTCTGTGGGCGGGACATGCAAAATTCTGTTCGCCAATTTGGCATTGTCCTTTTTCATATTCAGAGGTATCCGAGGCTCCCGAAAGAAGCCCCTTGTGTCACTACAATCGACACCACGTCAAATGAGTGACAGAAGGGGAACTCAGATTACCACTCTGCACAATTGTAGTAAGCAGAATAACATCTCAGAAAGCACAGCATGTCGAACATTGAGGCAAATGGGCTAAAACAGCAGAAGACACGTCGGGCACTTTATTAGGACCATAGTGTTCCTAATAAAGTGCTCAGTGAGTGTGTGTGTATGTATGTGTGTGTGTGTGTATATATATATATATATATATATATACACGGCCAAAAGTTTGGAAATTCTTCATATTCACCAAAGTGGCATTCAGCTGATCACAATATATAGTCAAAACATAAAAAATTACCATTTCAATTTGAATAAAAATTCTGAACTTCTTACAAGAATTCTTAAAAAAAAATCCTCCACATGCTGCAATGACAGCTTTGCAGATCCTTGGCATTCTAGCTGTCAGTTTGCCAGATACTCAGGCGACATTTCACCCCACGCTTCCTGTAGCATTTGCCATTCTTTTTTGCCATTTTTGACCTAATATTGACCTTAAGACATGCTGTTTCATACTGTGGGAACTCAAAAACAAACACAAAGACAATGTTAAGCTAAATTTAACAAACCAAATAGCTTTCAGCAGTTTTTAACATAACGGCAATTATAGTGAGTGATGGCTGCTGGAAATGGGTCTAGATTTGATAAAAAAATTACTTTTAAAATAGTGATGGTGCTGTTTTTTTACATCAGTAATTTCCTGACTACACTTTGTGGTCAGTTGAATGCCACTTTGAAATTGGTACTTGTGAATTCAAGTACCAATTTCCTTCTGAAACAGCAAAATCTATATGAAATAATCTACTGTATATTAAAAGAAGGTTCCCTAACGTTGATTCTCTCTTTGCTTGTTTTTTTACATATGTTCTCTTACAGTGGAAGGCTAGAACGGCCAGTTTTGACAGTCAAGGGTCCTGCCCCTCCCCCAAACCCCCTGCCAGCCCTTGATCAGAGCCATACGCAAAGCAACAGGCTCGGCATCCTTGCTCTTTAGCCGTTGTCTGTCTGGCAGTCCAAGGTAAAAAAAAAAGAGAACGAGAGAGAGGGACATGTTCTCCAAGCCCTGCAATTTCCAAATTCCCAAGTTGCTTTGATGGTTCCCGAACACTGATCTAAGGTCAGACTCTGTTGTGTTTGCCCGACGTTCATTGTACTCAAGCTGTTACAGTTCATTTGATCCTCAGTCAGTTCTTGGGACTGTTGTGCAAACCTCTACACATTGAATACTCTACAATGCCAACTTTGTGTTCCTAGAATAGCTTGGTATCGTCAGCAGAGATGTTTATTTCCTATTTGAATTTTCCTCCAGACTGAAGCATTTGAAATCGGACTGTGGTGCTCCGCAAACAGTCTGTTTGCATATAGAGGATTCTGCAGAGTACGGCAGTGCATTGTGGATTGCTTTGCTCAGATCTTAGACTTTGAACGCAGGACCAAACATCTGGGAGACTGGATTGCTTAAGAATATGGTCAGAAAGGATGAAGGTATAGCAGAGACTGAGGGAAAAGAACAATGTATTGTGTGAGTGAGAAAATAGAAAAGAAGGAAATGGATTTGTCAAGTGCTATTTTCTCTTTAAAATCAGTTTGAACAAAAACATGTGTGAGTGTATACATTTTATGAAGAATATAAAAATATTTATCAGTTTATAGATGTTATATAAATGTTATGTGTTCAAAAAGACTGAATTTCTTCAGAGCACATTTTTCTTTCCTTTCATATACTTTCCAAAACAATGACAGTTTACATGTAAATGAGTTAACATTCACACTCAAAAACACTTCACATGTTGCTGAGTCAATTTATTTTATTACATTAATATTTGTGTGTGAGTACCGGGTGTACAAATTGGGCATTTAAAGTAACAGTGCTTATGTTTAACACTGAAATATCCATATATATCTGTTTGGTTCAAGTGAGATGTTCTATTCACATTTTTTATTTAAATGAGTTTGAGGAGGTAAATAAGGGGTATTCTTGTAGCATTGTATTTAACAGATTCTATTCCACTTTGAACACTCCTGCTGTTCCATTTTAAAACTCTTACATCTTTTGACATATTTTGACACATAGTTAAATGGGACTCTCATAGTTTTCCATATTTTGACAAATTTTCCTGAAAAATGTCTGGAGTAAGCAATGTATGCTCAAATTTTAAAATAGCTTAATATTCAGGTCTGTATGAAAAGAGCAGGGTTGATGTTACATCATAAATTTACAGGTACTTAAAATTAACATTCATCTTATTAATAAAGATTTGTTGCATTTCAAACCAATTACACTACAATGATTATGTTTAGAAAAGATGGATAATTGAAAGGATGTGCATAAATAGGTGTGGTACATAATGTATGTTACATATGGAAATATCTATATGAATCAAATTTGATATATAATTAAGGACAACTGTTTAGTGTTGGTCAGTACTAAAAGCAGTCAAAGTAAATATGTTACTTCTTAGATGCTTAATATCATAAAGGATTTAGCAAAATATAACACTTTTATTGTTTGGCATGATTTTCAACAAGGATTTTCCATATATATATATATATATTTTTTTTTATCCCTGAGGTTAAAAGTTTGTCTTTTCTCTCCTATTGGTCTTATTTACTCGATCCTGGTTTCTAACTTTTGTTTTACATTGTTATTCATCCATTAGACTGTATAATTTATATTTAGCAAACAGAAATGATCTGGCACACCCTGCTGCTAAATTAAAAGGTTAGTTCTTCCAAACATAAAAACAAATCTGCTGAATTTACTTACACAAACTGTATATCACTCCAAATGTGCATGGCATTTTTTCTTCAATGGAACACAAGGATAGATTTGGAAGAAATTCGTATAATTTTGGAACAAAAATGAAGGTTAGTAAATAATGACAGAATTTTTATTTTGGGTGAACTATTCCTTTAACATGACTGAAGTTGCTAGTCCAAATTTCTCCTGTCAATCAAATTTGTATTTACTGCATATGTTGGAAACGTAACATAAATGCTCAGAAATAGTATAAGATCATAGCTTCCCTTTCAATGTCCTGCACATCTTTACACTTTTATGTTTAAAAATAAAAAGGTTGCAAACAGTCAATTTAAAATCATGCAACAGTGGTTACAAAGGCACAACCCCTGGTAGAGTGAATCTACTATGCAGGAATCTCATTGTCAGTGCTGTCCAGACATGGTGAGCACAACTCAATATTCCAGAGCATTGACTTTTCACTAATTTCCAGTTGGTGGTGTTGAAATATCTTGAAATACATATGGCACTTGGGGCTAGTTTTTGATAACATCCTCCATCATCCCATAGGGTAATTGTTAAGCTTAAAATATTTCTATATAGTAAGATTTAATATTTTAACAGAATCTTTAAAAATCCCTGTCAACTTGTTGAAGAAATGGTTGTGACAAAGTACAACTTTTTGGTCTTGTTTTTACAAAATTAATAATGTTGTAAAACTCTGATAATTTAGAGTGTGTTTCTGTTGGTGATTATGAAATAATATGGTTAAGAAATACAATCTGGTTCTTTACCTCATCGCTAACTATTGTGTGTTATATTTTAACAAACTGTGTTTTCTGCCCCCATATGAATCAAAATACTTTCTAATTTTGTATTGCTCATTTGTACTTGCAATATAACTTGTAATGTTTGAAAAGGTTCTTGTATTTAAAAAACGCTAAAATAAAATGTTTGTTCAGTGAATGATTTTTCATTTCTTTTTAAGAGATTTTAGTTTTGTGAAGTTCAATCACTGAATCAAAATGAGAGGGTTAATATCCACTGATCAGTCAGTTGTTGAGATAGACAAGTATAGGAAGTCTCCTGATAAAGTTAAAGAAAAACACCTGTGGACAAAAAATGTCACATCCTTTAAAGACACCATAAAATTGCTGGACAAGTACAGTTTTCTGAATGTGTTGACATATTTCCTAATTAAACAGGAAGTTTGGGCAGGACATATTGAAGGACTTGTCCATTGTTTAGCCAAAAGGCTTTATTTTCATCAACACCATGAACCATGAATTGCTTCTTGCTGTTCAGTTGCAGGGGGAGGGCCATTCTCATTCTAGAGAGCATTTGATTAGAAAAAAATGTGAAGTGTAACATGAGTCATCAATATTTTTGGTTGTTTTTCTGGAAGGGAAAGACTATAATTTAGCCCTTTAAATTCAGAAGGTGTTTTAAAGATTTCCTGTTTCAGTGGCATGCCTAAAATTAAAGGCTTATAACAAATAAAATAAAAAAATTAAAAAACAAAGAGGGTCAATTGTTTGATATTATTTGAAAGAAAACTTGAAAAAAGTGATATAGATTATGATAAACTAAAATACTCTTAGCATAAGAAACTGCAAAAAATTAGAAAAAACTTGAATAACTTTTTTTCTTATTTTTCTGATTTGACATTATATATATCTCAGCGTGCAAATAAGATGGCTCCAAAAAACTGCTTTTGTTTTGTTCCCAATCATGTCACCTATAACTAAGTGAGATTTAGAGTTCATATGACGAAATATGTAAAGTTATTATAAAAATGATTAATCCTAGTGTCCAAAAACCTCTCCAAGCAAATAAAACATAATAATTGTACATAAGAACTTATTATACATGCAAAAACAACGATGACTAAAGGTATGCTCTCTCTCCAAAGCATGCAGACACGAGTAACGAGATCTCATTCAGTTCCATTCTGTGTCATTTGAGTAATCATTGAGTCTATGTTATGTACTTGGCGCCATTTTCTGGTGGCCATGTACAATTAGAGTGAATGATCCTCTCTGCCCATATTTGGATGACTTTCACCTCTGGTTGCAGCATACTGAATCCTAATACAATTGGTTAAGTGTTCCATGATGCTGGACAAGTTATTACATAATTTCTGATGAAGTCGTCTGATCCAGGAAAGCTAACATATTTTAGCCAGATAGCACTTTACACTATGTGCTGTGTGCACATTGTGCTTCATTTGAATTATTTAATGTTCTATGCATTTTATTATATTGTGTGTGGGCTCATTTTAATGATAATCCCCTCCTCTAAGTAATGGTATATGATATTTTATCTTCTGTTTATTTTTCTTGAAGGTATTATCAAAAATGTGGCTTACCTTTTTATATGTAACAAGCATGTCAAAGACATATACTTAGCTAATACTCACTATATTTTTGTCTGTGAGTAAAACAAATATGCTGGTTGTATTCTATTCTATTGAGAGCTTTCCAACGACATATGACACATGGCTATTTGATTAGTTTGATGTTTGTACTGATAACAAAATATGTACAATGCAAATCTTTTAATAAATTATCAAAACGGAACACTTCTGATTTGTCTGCGCATTTCAAAGCACCTGTTCAGTTTTGGTCATAATGCCTACATTCATTGTACAGTACAGCTTCTAAGCTTTAAAATGAAAATGAAAATTTTGTGTTGGTCAAGACTTTAGTTCATCTTCTGTCAGTCACTCGATATTGTGTCAAATGTAGTGACACAAGGGATCTTTTTTGAGAGCCTCGAGTACCTCTGAACTTGAGAAAAGGCCAATGAGAAATTGGCAGACAGAATTTGCATGTCCCGCCCTTGGACATACGGGTATAAAGGGAAGTCAGTCTGGTCTGTCAGTCAGATTTTTTCTACGGAGCTAAGCGGTTGTGCAGCAGCAAGCTGGATCTCACTACTGTTCCACTCACCTCCTGTGATCTCTTAGTGGTCCTCTCAGGCCTTCAGGGACCCCCCTTTGAGCCGCTTGACTCAGTTGAGCTCAAGGCCCTCTCCTTGAAGATGGCCCTCCTGATAGCACTAGCTTCTATCAAGACCTGCAAGCGTTCTCTGTCAGCGACACTTGCCTTGTGTGACACTTGCCTTGTGACACTTGAGTTCGGTCTGGCAGATAATCACGTCATCCTAAGACCACGACCGGGCTATGTGCCCAAGGTTCCTACGACCCCCTTCAGAGACCAGGTAGTGAACCTGCAAGCAAGCTGCCCTGGGAGGAGGCAGACCCAGCCTTTTCATTGCTGTGTCCGATACGTGCTTTGCGTATCTATTTGGACTGCACGCAGAGCTTTAGATGTTCTGAGCAGCTCTTTGTCTGCTTCGGTGGATGGTGGAAAAGGAATACCGTATCCAAACAGAGGTTAGCTCACTGGGTCGTTGACGCTATCTCCCTGGCCTACCAGACCCAGGCTGTGCACGCCCCCTTGTGGGTTCGAGCACACTCACAGAAGTGTGGTATACTCATGGGCAATGGCACCTCCCTAGCAGACATCTGCAGAGCAGTGGGCTGGGCAACACCCAATAACTTTGCAAGATTCAACAATCTCAGTGTTGAGTCGGCCTTGTCCCGTGTTTTGTCAGGTCAGAGCCGGTAGAACTTGGTAATACGAAACAGCCGACTGGGTGTTCCACTTGCACCTAGCGCGCTTCACCAAAACTGATCCAGTGCGCTCTCCCAGGTTATCCACTAAACTCTCGCTTCCTATATGTTCTTCCTCCCTAGCCTTCTGGCCTGCGAATTCAGCAGTGGAATTTACGGCAAGACCCACTACGAGCCTCAAGTGCTCTGTGCTGTGGTAGGGATCCAAAGGCCTAATTCCCTCTTCAGGCAACTCCCTGTGTAATTTCCACGGTACGGTACTCCTGTCGGCTGATCCGCATCTCCCTTGGGCAGTCCCTCTGCCTCCCGGTCGCAGTGTTTGTAGAAATCCTCCCTCACCACCGCGCCACTGTGGCTTGACAACCCATGTGACGTACTGGCCACATGTTACCTCCCCCCAGTCTGTGCAGGATGTGGTCTCTGCAGGGTCTTTTCCACCTGAAAGAATAGGAATGGAAAAGATCGCCTTCCCTGATGCATTTCATAGCATTAAGATAGCTCCAGCCGCTTTTTGCTCTATGACGAGAAACATAGAGTGAGAAAAGTCAGTGGCTGGCCGGCTTGCTCCCATGATAGTCATGTCGCCTATTCCCCCCTTAGGAGTTCTGGGAACCTAAGGTCTGTATATGACACCTTTTTCTGGGGGCGTTGGGAAGGGTTATGTGCGGCCGATACAGTTGCACCTGTGTCAGCAGTTCACGTAACATGGTCTAGTGCATGGTGTTTTTAAATGGGACCCCTTGTGTCACTACATTCAACACAATGTCGAGTGAGTGACAGAAGGGGAACGTCATGGTTAACCTCCATTCCCTGATGGAGGGAACGAGACTTTGTGTCCTCCTTTCCATGACACCGGACCTACCACTGTAAATGGCCGTAACTTATTCTCGGCTCCTCAATGCAAAAACCTGACTGACAGACGCACACCATTTATACCCATATGTCTGGGGGTGGGACATGCAAATTCTGTCTGACAATTTCTCATTGGCCTTTTCTCAAGTTCAGAGGTACGCAAGGCTCTCAAGAAAGACCCCCTTTGTCACTACATCCGACACAACGTCTCATTCCCTCCATTAGGGAACGGAGGTTACAACAGTAACCATGACATTGTTCATATTTTGACAAAAAAAAAAATTCTCATTAGGCCCGCTGGTGGGCTTATCCGAGCTTAAAGGGTTTGTGTATGTCTGCTAAAATGCATTTTATCAATACTCATGAGTACACTAGGATACAAATGGTCTCAAAACAAACACACATGGACTAAAAGCAACAACATTCATTTTAATTTAATGGGGTCTTTAAGAGCTGCAAAGGCACACCTTTTATTCCTCAGGTGGTGGCATTATTGCCCATAGCTTCTTCTGCAGTGCGAGCTTATAAAGAATCTGGTACCCGTCGTCCCACGCATAAAGCTGCCTCTCCTCAGAATTGTATTTAAGACTGGAATGGGCCCCGTAGCGCCTGGGGAAATAAACCAGAGGGACCTCACCACTGCTTACCATATCATTCACATCAAACACACACTGCACACGGGAGCGGCTCGGTGGCTTGGTGTTGTAAACCACATAGACTGTGCCACAGACAATAAAGGCTGCTTCAGCATTGTTTCTCGGGCATGCTGTGTCCCACATCTGCTCTATGTCTAGAGAGTTAGAGTCCATCTTAGCAAGGTTAATTGTGTCTCCAGCAGCATAAAGTGCCCACAGCCCATCTTCATCTGCCACTAGGTCCACCAGAGTCTCTGAATTAAGGCTGTACACTGGGGTGTGATCTTCTACGGGAAACACTGCACTGTCTGCAGTTGAACCATTGTTGAGGTCATATTTAATAATTCGGAACTCAGAGTCCTCACTGACATAGTAGAGGAAGCCATCATTTACTACATGACCAGTCCCATTCCAAGCAGAGGGCAGGGTGATTTGCCTGCCTTTAGATGTACCTGATGATGCGGAGAGCTCTCGGACAGAGTTGAACTCGTACAGTGTGTTATCAGACGTGCTGTTGAAGACATAAACTTTTGCTGATCTGGCATCTTTTGTCCAGACACCTTTGGGACTCCCCAGCCTCTTAAGGATCTTCATTGCTCGAATACTGGAAACAATGTTAATGCACACTGTCAATGAAAACAAACATGATTAATGTAAATGTGGAGTGTATTTTATGAATAATATGGCAAACTTTGAAGCAATTTAAAAAGACTGCTTTTCATCTTAATTTGCACATGCAGTGGAGGAGAGCGGCATGAAAAATGGAATTGAAATTAAGCAATTAGAGAGTTTAAATCCTGATCATAGCCTTGAGATTTTGGAAGAGAACATTCGATTTTTTTTTCTTTATTGCTGGAAGCAATAAAATAAAACTCCAGAGAACTCAAATGCAAATGACAGTGAAAAAAAGACCTGTTGAAAGTGGAGTTAAAATTAAATTAACATCAAGCAGATGCCTTATAAACCTCCATAATCCACATCTTCCATCCAAAACAGTTAATGGACCACCTTTAATGCCACACATGTTACTGTAATTATATAAGATGTAGAAGATTGTGAAAGATTGTGCTAAGTGAGGATGATGGCTTAATGTTCTTTATCACCATGATTTTCTGGTGCCTGTATGTTTTAGACTACAGACCATGTGTTCTATTTCTGAGACACATGATTTATTGAAAGCTTTGGGTTAGGATTTCTGTCATGATTTGTCACATTTTGCAGATAAAATCATACATCTCTTTTGGATTTTATATTTTGAGTAGGAGAGGTCCAAAACTTTCTGTCAAAAATCTATATTCAATGCTTTAATTATATCCATTTGATGCTGAACAAATAAAAGGCAAGCTTGTACAAAGTGTATAACTTTTTTATGTAAAAATATTTTCTCATATTCCATCTTAATATGCAGAAACTATAAGCAAGCAATTTGTACACTGATTTCCTCGAAAACTGTAAATACTGTGTCTTTATGATGCTATACAAATTGCTCTGTGATGCTATACAAATTTATTTTGAGAGACCTGCCCATCCTGACACAACAACATTGTCTCAACCAATAGAGTAAGTTTGGGATGGGACTATATTTTTGTTTGATAAATTGCAGAAGAGGGGGGTGTTCAAAATTGCTGTTTGAAAGACATTTTTATTTTTGGTGATGCTAATGAGGGCAGAAATTACACACTTCATCTTTTAGTTACTTATGTGCAAAGTCCCTTTCAAGGCAAGTCGTACCACTCGGCAGCAGGGGTGAAAAGAGTACTGAAAAATCATACTCAAGTAGAAGTACTGTTACTTCCCAAAAAATTTAGTGTGAGTAGAGTAAAAGTAGCTGTCCTAAAAACTACTCAAGTAAGAGTAAAAGAGTTGCTCATTTAAAAGTACTCATGAGTAGTGAGTATTGAGTATCGAGTTGCAAAAGCTATGCCCCATTATAATGAACACTGTATGCCAACATTTAAAATACATCACTTATCTATGATTAACGCTACATGAATGCTGCTTGTATGTGCTTTTATGTGCATCAACATTTTGGCACCCATTCACTTGCATTGAATGGATCAGAGCTGAAATATTCTTCTAAAAATCTTAATTTGTGTTCTTTTGAAGAAAAAAGTAAGACAGATGGCATGAGGGTGAGTAAATTATAAGAGATTTTTCATTTTTGTGTGAATTATTTCTTTAAGTAGCACATGGGGGGCCACATTGTCCTCCTTTTGAGATACAATGTTCAACATTGATTTAGTTCTTGTATCTTTTAAGCCCAGAAATAGTTGTGTTCTCATTCTAATGCATGATGCACAATTTTCTGAAGTTTGCGACTGGTTGATTGTTCTGCTGTAGTATTGCTCTGCAAATGTTGATCTTTATAAAGGCTAAGCATAATTATAAATTATTTTATCATCTCTAATTTCCTGGAAATTTTGTATACCAATTAACACACTCTCTACATCAGGGGTCAGAATTATTAAAAAAACGAACCATATTTGTACAAAATATTTTTATTAAAAATGTAATTGTTTTATTCTATTACATTAATATTTTTAAAGCTACTCAAGTTATTGGCCAAAAGTAATGAGTGGTTTTCTCGTTTCCTTGTTAATGTTGTTTGATTAATAGCCTTTTTATGGACACTTCAAGTCCGACATTTTGATGCAAATATGCTTTTTGTCCCACTGTTTAAATTCACTTTAGACATAAACGACTGTGTTTACATTAAATCCTCATCAAGATGGGCGATAAACATCTAGATAATTTTAATCGCCCAGCCCTCTTGATAACATTGTATTAATCGCTCACAGCAGCCCAATAAACGCAGTGATAGATAGTTAAATTACAGGCTACATTATAGACACACATCATATAGTAAACAGAAATATTAAATATACCTCGATATATTTCTTCAAATTAGAGGGAGGATTAATGATGATATCTGGCTTGAGCAAATTAAACTCACATGGCATGATCAAGCAATTGGCCTTTTTCAATGCGAAACCCCTTCCAGGTGTTGCTGTGATGTTCAGCTGTAGACTGTGCTTGAGGCATTCTCCACAGTTGGCACCAGAGTTTTTTATGTGTGATTAGATTTAACGGGAGTCACGAGACTCTCCCTAGCCAATCATGTTGATAGATACAAATAAAATCAGGACAGGGAAGTAGCGAACACAGACTCTGGGAAAATAGCACAGTAAAAGTACAGTTACAGCACTTAAAATGTTTTTTACTTAAAAGTAAAAGTATACACTTTTAAAGTACTTAAAGTACAATTCTTGGGGAAAAGTAGTTAATTACAGTAACATGAGTATTTGTAATTCGTTTCTTTACACCCCTGTACTATTATGTTAACATGCGGCACAATAGTACAGCTCCTATCTACTTGAATGGGGACTGACCGAAATCTCCAAAACGGTTGGTCAAGATTAAAAAACATATTTAAAATCAGCAGTAAAATCTAACAACAATGGTACCATAAATTGTGTTCTTTAGCTCAGATCATGCAAAAAAAAACACTGTTTCAGCTAATGTTCATGTGCTTCCTTGAGTTGACAGGCGATGTCTGTATCCTTTTTCTTTCTTTTTAAAATCCATTGGCCTTGGGTGTTCCAATTTCTCCCATTCATTTTAATACCAGTGTTCTGTCTCTATAAAACTCTCTCTGCTTATGTGTCAGAAAAGTATGTTGTCATATAGACTGCATCTTTGAATAAATACGGTCTTCTGGTCTTGTATGGAATTGTAGGCTACTGTGAACTTAGTAGGTTTTTTAGAATATTAAAATTTTTCTCCAAAATCTTAATAACACTATAATCCAGTTGATACTGGTGTCAGATTAATGGCAAAACTTCCTACTTCATTTTCTTTTACTCCAGCATACATCAGAATTTGGCTACAAACCATCAACTGTGCAACATTTTGAACACAAAAGCCAAAATGGTTAGTATAAATTCAGTATCTTCAGTGAACTGACTAGCTTGATTCTTTGTTCCTTGTTTACTAATTACCACACCACTTCTTTCTTCTAAATGAGCAAATCTTCAGTACAACCAAAGCATTAGCATAACCTTGGGTAACCCTGCCATTAATGCAAAATGAAACTGTTCAATTGAGACTGTCACACAGCCTATGTACAAACCACTATAGCACAATCCCATTATAGCTGAGAGTAATTGGGAAGCTAATTCTTAAAATATACAAATAATTTACAAATCAAAGCACATGCTCTTCATTCACCCTCTCTATATTGAGTTGCAGCAATTTCCACCAAATGTTTTCTTTATATTTTCCAGTATCACAATTTTCCAGAGACAGGTTCTCCGAACTAGTACACTATGTAATGAGAAGCTAAATATAGCCAGTCTCCTTCTCTTTGCCAAGACCATAATAAATGATCAAAAGCAAATTCCTAGTGGTTTGAGCTAAGCTTCAGCTGCCATTCCTCATACTCACCAGAGAGCTCAAAGAACTCTTGCTTCTTCCTCTCACTGACAACCACGTCCTGTTCCACCATCTTGTCTTCTGCTTTAACACAAGGCTTTGGGGGATTCTTGGTTTCAATGTAGTCCATCTCACGCTCCACGCGGTCCACCCGTGCTCCGGCACCCTCAAGGTCTGAATGCAATTTAGTATACTCCTTGCCCAACTTCTCCAACAGGTCTGCAGCTTGCTGTCTAAATTCCTTCAAATCAGTATTGTAGCGGTTGTTCTGTTCATGCCACAGGGCAATACGTTCCTGGAAGTATAAAAAACTAATGAGTCATGTGATTGTTAAAAGTCTATAATTGGATTTTGTCAGATCAAAGTATGCTAGGAATTCTTTCCAAAGAAACTGTTGAATAGTTTTCTGTGCATTAAAAGGTTGTTGGCAATAACTGTACAGAAGAGTTACTCTAGAAATCATCTGCTGGTCTCTGAAGATTTCTTTATTTTCTATTCAAGGCAATAGATGGGTAAGGTTAAAAAGATAATTCATTGAAAGGTTACGCTAATTGTTATATAGAGTACATGGAGAACCTGAGTAATATCTGAGGGTATTACCGAAGGACTTGAGCAAACTCATGAAAGTACACTAGAAAAAGTGGTAACCTGCAATTGTTACCTTAAAGGAATATTCTGGGTTCAATACTCAATTTACAGAATTTGTGGCATAATGTTGACTACCACAAAAACTAACTTTGACTCATCCCTCTGCAAAAAGTTTACAATGAGGTACTTATAATGGGGCCAATTTTTGGAGGCTTTAAAGGCAGAAATGTGAAGCTTATAATGTTATAAAAGCGCTTACATTAAGGGCTTCTGTTAAAACTTGTGCATTATTTCAGCTGTAAATTTTAAATGGTATTTTTTTGCGGCAGACTGCGAAATTACCATGATTGCATGTTTTACAGTGTTACATCGTCATGGTTGTAAAATTGGAGTTCTGAAATTTGAAATAACTTTACACAAAAAAGTTAGTAAGCAATTTTATCACACTAAAATCATGTTCACACACATATTGATTATGTCTTGTGGCAATACTTTTGTAACAGTGTCTATTTAATAGTTTACAGATCAGCCCAATTCACTTCCACTGTAAGTGCCTCACTGTAATCCCGATAAAAAAAAAAAGGAGGGACAAGTTTAAATAAAATTTTCTTGGTGATCAACATTATGCCACAAATGCTGTCGATGAGATTAACTATACAAATATTGAGTATTGAACCTGAAATATTCCTTTAAGGGGCTAGTTCTACCTTAATTATCCTACCCTTAAAATTAGTTCTGTTGGTATAACCTAGTGTATTCAGGTTGATTAAGTAAAGTTAACCAATATTTTTTACCTGAATCAAACCAGTTAATATAGATCTTAACACATGAAGCACATTTCAGTCAGGACCACTTTTGTCTAATTAAAATTTTATGTTGGTGTTGGTGGTGGTGGTCTGGTTCTGTTCTGTGACAAAACCACCCACTAGGCTGCTCAGAGAATTAATGAATGGAGGACCTAAAAGCCCAAACCTGAAATGTGTTTGAATTGTATTGGTACATTATGATCAGCTGAACCTCAGCTAATTGCAAGCTTGATTAACATGACCTGCCTGAACTAGCATGATGCTTCATGATTTAGGTTTATAAATTTTTCTTCAGTGTACAACATAAAAATATGTCTCCAAATGTAAATAAAATCATTGTCTCTCTAAATGAGTTATCCATCAGTTCTTGTGAAAATTATGGGCAGAGAGTGTTATAAATGTTCTAAACATATGGAGATTCACTGAATAAATTGTATTAACCTTATGAGGTGTCTACTTAATCATGACAAATATATTGCTTACTGAATCAGTGTACTAATTTTTCAGCTACACTGAGAGCAAAACTGCTGAGCTACAGTATACAATTCTGTCAATCAGAGGGATGTTTCTCTGTTCTGGAATACAACTTCACTCAAGACAGTGTGCCAAAGTAAGACTAAGATAAAGAATTGAACATTCAAAGAAGATGTCAGACAGCACAGTAATGGCTTACAGTAGATAATGTCTGTTGATCCAAGTCTTGGTTCTGTAGTGAGATAGACTGCTCTTTTTTATAATTCCCCTGGTTTTGTCAATTCAGTTATATGTTGTATAATGGTGAATTTAAATTTTATGCATAATATATTTTGACTTTAATGCGACCTGCATCATGCAGTGTTTTTATAAGAACAACGCTTCTGTCTGTTTTATTGTATCACACCCCTCAGTATCAACATGCATTCATGGTGTATATTAGGGTGGCTATGTGCCTTGACGCACGTCACGGTCTAATGGCCGCCCCTTTTCCGATATCGGACGATTGTTTGTGCAAGGCTTCACTTGCTGACTTTTGCCTTCCTCCAGTCTCTTTTTGCCTTTGGTGTGTGTGTGTGTGTTAGTTTGCGGCCGTGCTTATGGCTGTCACGTGCTTTCGCCAACATTTTGTGAAATAAACTGCTCGTCAGAATGTGTCTGTCTGCATTAAAGCTGGAGAGCTGATATTCCAACGCTGCTGTTTTGTTTGAGTTTTTTTGTGTTGTTGTGTTTCCATTGAAACACTCGGTCGCTGGCTCTGAAAGAGCTGTTCAAATACTGTTCTGTATGCCTTGAGCCATTGACTGAGTTTGAAAACTGTTATTTTGTTCTGATTTTAAAGAGGACCTATTTTTCATTTGTGCCTTTAAGGAGCGATTTTGCTGGTGAGGCAGCAAAAATGGGCCATTTAGTTGGGCACTGGCTCGAAACAGAGAGAAAGAATGTACTCCATTTGGGCATAAAGTGTCTCATAGCCTTTGACAGCTGCTGAATTGCAACGTAACGCACAGCAACTTTATTCACAGAGCCTAAAGAGGCTGGCTGGAGACTACTTGCAGCAGCGTCATATACTCTGTACCACCTTTGGGTGTAGTACGCTGCCCCCTAAAGCGGCAGACACTCTTTAGATGGTGCTTGCTGCTTTTAGAAAAGGTCATGAAGATTCAGCATATTATTTCTGGCTAATTCAGAGTCTAGGGGACGAGGTTTTAACATCTCTTCAGAAGTTATGGGAGAGAGAATCCTAAAAATGTCAAATCTATGTCTAGAGATGCAAGGGTGCGCCTCGTTCAATTTAAGATTCTGCATCGTTTTTATTGGACTCCCTCTAGACTGTATAAGCTTGGCCTTAAAAACACACCTACTTGCTGGCGATGCCTGTGTTGAGATTCAGGCGTTTTGGTCGGGGTTCAGAGATTTGTCTGTGAGGTCTTGGGCACTCAGATTTTATTCTGTCCCAGACTTTGTATTTTGGATGATGGGGCAGGTATTAATATAATAATTAAACACATAAAAAAACTGTCCTTACATGCATGATGATCGGCAGGCAGGTCATACTCAGGGGATGGATGTCGCCGGGTGCACCCTCATTTCATGAGTGGTGCACAGAGTTGGGCAGAGTGGCGGCTTTTGAGGAGACATCTCATAGAATACTTAGCAGGTTGGGTGATTATGGCAGGAAGTGGGACACTTATTTGGCCTTCCTGTGGGGTTGAGGGGGAGGAGAAGTGGAGAGGGACAATTGGGTATTTTCTGTAATTAATATGTGGAATCTTTTTTCTTTTTTTCAGTTTCTTTCAGGTTTATTTCTTTATGTCTTTTTATGTCATAGAGTGTTTTCTTTGAACTGCATGTTTATGTGTGTGTCTGTTGTTATTTAATGTCTGACTACTGGGATGTATGTTGGGTGATGGGAGAGGGGGGAGGGCATATATGGATAAATGTTGATTCCGTGTTTTCATGTGTTGTCTGTTCATTTTAATTTTGGAGTCAATAAAAATTGTTAATGACAAAAAAAAAAAGACACAAACACGTAAGTGACTCTTTTAGATAGATAAATATATAAATGAATATATATTTTTATAACACAATATACAATACACAATATACAATTGCTTTTTAAGGATACGCAAACCCTGCCGAAGCACTGCGGGGAATAAGGATGCTGAGGCCCGTTCACCATCGAAGCATCAATCAGTGAGGTGGTGTGATGTTCGCCGGAGCACTGCCGGGGTGTAAGAAGGTGTAAGAAGGCACTCACCATATGCATTAATAAATGCAATGTCAAGCGTACTGAGTTATAAGGGAACTGGATTGCTCATGACATCATATCAGTGAAGCAATATTGCTATGCCCAACACTCCATTGTCCCTATTGACATAATAGGAAATCATCTCATTTCAGCAAGTAAACATTAGTAATTCAATTACAGATTTTATATCTGAAATCTGCATGTGCATCCCTACAACGCAAACATCCTACATTAAATTATTTATTTATTTAAAGTCGAGAATTTGTCCTGTTTGAAGGCCAGAGCGTGTTATGTGTATCTGTATCAGACAGAATCCACCACAACAAACCTCATCAGTGAACAGATCAGCTGAATGTAAACAAGCTCACTGAAAATGAGGCAAGATACAAACAGACATTCTTATTTATTTTGATAATCAAAGTGTTTGTTCAATTACTTTATATTTCCATCAAAAAAGTGCCTTGTTCAAGTCACTTGAATAAGATCGCACGCTCTCTTTCTCCCTCTATCACATGCGCAGAGAGGGAGATCAGCAAAGCAAAAGTAAAATTTAACTGATACACTACATTTGAATGGCAAACGAACACGTAAATTATGACATGTATCTATGTATGACTACAGTGAGTGCTTCAATATGAAAACAGGCAAATCCCGGGTATTTTAAGTGAATTAAAATCCCGGGTTTTACTTTTTTAAGGACGCTCTGAGGCAAACGGATTGTCACCCCAAAACAAGCAAATATTACAGCTTTTCATACTTGCATTACAACTTGTGTATAATTTTGCTGCTTCTGTTGGTGATTGATGTGCTAGACTGATAGACTGAACACCTGGGCAAGTGAATGCTCTGACATCGTGATCCGTGTACATCTTCTCCCTTGTAATTATCCATAACAGCTAATTAAACATTAAACATGATTGTCACTTGAGGGCGAAATGCAACTGTACTTCATTTGAATACTCTTTTAAATAATTGAGTGTCCAGTGCCCTTCTTATATATGTATCTTAAAATAAAGAATAAATTTTTTACTTTGGTATCCATGTCTCTTGCCCTTTTGTTTTGGATCAACGAACCTGTGTGCCCTTTCTATTTTTAATTGGGTTAGTATTTCCCTGTTAATATCAGGGTGGTGTAGTCAGCTTTTCTGTTGGTTTTCCCTAAAATATTAGAATCTGCTTATGCTACAGCTCTATCCTCTACTCCACTACAGTTCCATGGATCTGAAACATTGTTTCAGTCACTGCTGTGTTGGGACACAGTGTCTTTTGGAAAGTTGCATTAAGTAGGTTACTTCAGATCAGGCCAGAGATGAGTGTATGCACTCACTTTGCATGCTTCATGCTTCAACAGATATAGCCACACTGTAAAAAATCACTAAACACACTAAAATTGAAAAAAAAAATTCGAAAAGTTTAAATGCTGCCTAAATTTTGAAGTGAAATCAAAGTGGTACCAAAGATACAACCTACTGTGATAAGTTCATTGCAATTTTTTGACCTGAATTTAATCACTGATGAAGAAAATGAACTCTGAAAACAGCATTAAAAACCCCTCTATAAATTGTCAATCAAATGGATGGAAACAAAGATGTTATTAAAATTTGATGAAAAATATGTTTACATTACAACCTTAAAGTGTCATTGAATGGAATAAAAGTAATGAATTCTCTAAATTATCCTGAGCTGTACGGAAATAACTGTGCCTCAACTGCTCTAGAAAAGAAAAAGTCTTTGTAAGATGGCTGAAAACGAACAGGACAGTAGACTTGGACATCACAATTTGTAAAGACGGAAGAATTTGGCCAGACAAACCCAATTATTCTTACCTCCATAGCAAGCATCCTGTTTTCCAAGTAGTTCATCAGGCCCTGGTAGTGGTACTGACATCTGGAACACTGAGTATAAATGATAAAGAGTATGAAGAAAATGGTGGCTTTCATTGTGGGTATGGACTATTTACACTTGTTTTAAGATACTCCACTAAACAAGAGAACATTCAAAATGAGGTTTATGTGAGCTGTAGCTGGTTATGGAGCGTCTTTGTCCTCCAGTAAGTGTGCTCACAAGGGGAAGGGTCCAGAAACAAGGACTTGCTGGGTTTCAAATTCACTGGTTCTCTCATTTAGCTGGAATGTTTTTACTAACACTGAGGGAGGAGCCATGTGTCTCTGGCCTCTTTCTATACTTATAAGAGAACAATGTACTGTGCTTGAAATATGAAGTCACTGAAGTGCAGTAAAATGTATTAATGACAATAACAAAACTTTATACTAATCATTATTTCCAATTTCTGCAGCCAATCGTTGTCCTTTAACTCTCATATTTTGTCATATCCATATTCTATTTTGGCAGTCTGAGAAACTCTGAAGTCCCTTTAAAAGCCCAAAGGAAACTCAACATTGAAGTATCAGGTTAATAATTTATTACTTTTCATAATCTTTAGAGGAATTATTATAAACAAAGCTTCAATTCAAATGACTTCTGTGAAAATTATTACATTACAAGTTTTGGGTCTCAGTTACCTCAGATAAAAAAAAAAAAATAAATATAAAGATTTTTCACAAGCTAATATTCACTTTAATGTTATTTAATTGTATTTCTCTACTATGTAATTTTACTGGGGTCAAATTGATCCCAAACAAAAACAACATTACTGGATAACAATCTAAAGATTTTAGGCTTTCTTTGTTATAAAACATAGAGTTACAGCTTTAGAACTGTCTACTGGGATTTGATTAAATCAGAGCAATGTATAAAAAGATATAGAAGATTACATTTAAAATGTATTACTATTTTTATATATACAGGACTGGGGTCTTTGGGACCCCAAACATAAAGAAAGTATAGTCCTAAAAATAAAAATTATAAAATTAAAACAAATAAAATCATCAGATTTAAACATTGCCACAATTTCTAATCAGAAATAAGGAAATCACGTAATCCTACTTATGCAAATACCACCAAAAGGGCACTTGGTTCGTTTAAAGTTTAATGCAAGTCAGGATTCCTTGGAAGGCAAACTGAATTATGCAGAGTGAAATACAGTCACATTTTTGCAATTTCTGATTGTTTTGTTATTGGAGTTATTTTGATTAAATGCCTTGTCAATTTTCCTCAGTTCTCAAAAGAACAGCTCTGGCGATTGAAAAGAATGTTGTTCAAAATGAATGTGTTATTTAACTGGGTCAACATCTTGAATTTGTTTTTAAATACTATGTACATGACATTTTTTACAGATTCTCAGTGATTTTACAATTTATTTCTGTATGCATTTTTTTTTTTTACTATATGTCAATGTGCTTTCCAGGCTAAGTGACTGAAGAACCTGACCTTTGTTTTGACAGACAGTTGAGCTTTATCAAGGATCATTACAGCCTGAGCTAAATATCCCATTTTATACAAATGTCAGAATTGAACAGTTTGTCATTAAAATCTATATTACGTGTCATTGAAAAAAGAGCTAACCTAAAGTAGCCAACACAAACCCGAACAAAGGGGAAATATCCTGCAATATAAGATTGACCCCCCCAAAAATAATAATTTATCATTCCTTTCAAAGCCCATACAATATCCATTCATAATAAAAAATAAAAGCATGAATTCTAACTTAGATAAAATTATACAATTAACTAAATAATAGATTATTATAATAGAATTAAAACCTTTTTATTCAAACTACAGCAAGACAACATTCCACTCCATAGGCCTTTATATAAATAAGAAGGCAGTGAATGGAATTAGTAGTTTTGTATATTTACATTTATTACCAATATTTATTTCAGCCACAAACTGTTTTAAATTGGTATAATTTATTTTTTATTTTTTATTTATTTTTGTATTTATTTATTTATTTATCATATAACATTTAAAATACTACTTTACAAATCCATTAACGGAAAAAAAACAGAAAGAAAAAACATACTGTGCGGGAGAGAGTGAGAAGACCGTGATATGTTATAATATGTCAAAAACCTTTGTCATTTGCATTTATATCAAATAAGTCTTGTAGTTTTATAAGTTTAAATATAATAAATAATTACCCTGTAAGGATGCACTTCATTGTTTCTTCACATTTTCTTGTTTTTCTGTTTTTATGCCTCACTTGTGCTGTGAGTGTCTGTCTAAGCAACATTGTCAGCTGCTTGCTTGCGGATTTGAGATTATGAACCCTTGATGATGATTTCATTGTTGGATTATTTCTGTTTTATCTATGTCCACAAGATGGAAGTATAAGCCAGCTGCAAAAATGTGTGAATATAATACTAGGATTTCCAAGGACAGGAGGGCTCACATTCCGTAACATACAAAGCAAATACATTTATGAGTGTAATTTTGGTTCAATCATGTTATGAAACAGCATTAAAATAAACACAAAAAAGAATGAAGATTAATCATAATGATGCTTACTGCACAAATAACTTACAAATATTACAACACTATTCATATGATTCATGTAATACCTAAAGTTCTATAACTATTAAATCCTTAAACAACTTCTTTCTTAGGTCAGAAGTGATGTTGAGGATTTCTTCCCTGCAGAGAAGCAATTCTCAGGTAGCACTTTTCCACCCCCTAATATAGAGCCTAAATTCATATGAAAAGAAAGATTTTTATTGGGTCGAAATAATGATTGAGTAGGTCAGAATGCATGATCATCTAGTGCCAGGTCATATAATAGAACAGACTGTGCAAAAGCACCATAAATCCCTCTGGCTCTTGTAAATAGCTTTAATATACCCGAGGCGCCAAATCACTTGACCTGTGTTAGCCTCGGCGTTTGAGAACTTTCTGCTTGACTGGATGTTCTGGACCCACCCCCTCTCCTCCCATTCTGTTGCTGTCAGTCCAGGTAATAGTCAAGGCATAATTAGCAGCATGCTCGCCTGACATTTAGTTTGTCTGATTCCAATTTCGGGCACACTTTGCGCTCTTAATCAAGTAGTGGGCCTGAGTGCTTGCCTCCTGGACCTTAAACTGGAGTGCTCTCGCCCTAAAGTAGTTTATTGTAAATATGTTTCTTTCAAAATTATGCACTATAGGGCAGACATGGCCGTAAAGCACTTATTTTAATTTTTACTATTATTAATATTATTATTGTTATTTGAGGGGGCACCAGTGGCAGGCTTACTTGATGCCCTAGACCAGGGTTTTTTAAACTTGATCTCCCTCCTTGCAAGGACTCAAAAACATAATTTTAAGTTTTAAGCATTTCAGTTTCATAACAAAATTCCATCAAATTGAACTGAGCAATTTAAAAAAAAAAAAAGAAAAAGAAAAAAAAAACTAAATATTTTAGGTTTTATTCAATTAATTTAGTAAAATATTACACAGTTCTATTTGATGGAATTTTGTTATGAAATTGGAATGTGTAAACCTTAAAGAATATAATGAAGAAATGTACTTTGTATTAAGCAGAATTTTTTGGAGTAGCCTTATGTTACATGTATAAACCTGAAGAGAAATTTCAATTCAATTGAAATCTATTTATGGTCCTTAGAAACCAGAATGAACCTTTTCTTAAGCTGTGATAATGTAGCGGTAAAAGTTTCATTTAATCTAGTTTCAAATCCTTATCATACAGTGCATGTGGAAAGTATTCACAGCGCTTCACTTTTTGCAAAATGAATTAAATTTATTATTTTCCTTAAAATTTTACAAGCAATACCCCATAATGACAACGTGAAAGTTTGATAGAAATCTTTGCAAATTTACAAAAAATAAAAAACGAAAAATCACATGTACATAAGTATTCACAGCCTTTGCCATGACACTCAAAATTAAGCTCAGGTGCATCCTGTTTCCACTGATCATCCTTGAGATGTATCTACAAATTGATTGGAGTCCACCTGTGGTAAATTCGGTTGACCTGTCTATATAAGGTCCCACAGTTAACAGTGCATGCCAGAGCACAAACCATGCCATGAAGTCCAAGGAATTGTCTGTAGACCTCCGAGACAGGATTGTATCGAGGCACAGATCTGGGAAAGGGTACAGAAACATTTCTGCAGCATTGAAGGTCCCAATGAGCACAGTGCCCACAAGGATGCCACACTTCTTGTCGAGTGTGCTCGGACCTGGTCCCTGAAGGGGGTCGTAGGAACCTTGGGCACATAGCCCGGTCGCAGCCTCAGGATAACGTGAGTATTTGCCGGACCGATTTCCAGGCAGGTGTCACTGACAGAGAACACTTGCAGGTCCCCAACCCTCTTGATGGAGGCTAACGTAATCAGGAGGGCCGTCTTCAGGGAGAGGGCCTTGAGCTCAACTGAATCAAGCAGCTCGAAGGGGGGTCTCTGAAGGCTCGTGAGGACTACTGAGAGATCCCAGGAGGGGAAAAGGCTTGCCCGGGGAGGGTTCAGTCTCCGGTCCTGTTAATCAAGTCATGCTTATCTAAGGACTTGCCATCTACTGTGTTGTGGTGGGCCGCGACAGCGGCTACATACACCTTCAAGGTGGAAGGGGACAGCCTCCCCTCCAACCTCTGCTGCAGGAATGAAAGCACTGACCGAACTGCGAAGAACACCAATTCACGAACAAGCACCACTTTAGGGCGTAAAGCTGCCTGTCGGAAGAAGCTCTGGCTTGGTTGATCGTGTCTACGACTGCAGGTGGTAGATCACTCAGATCTTACACGTCCCGTCCAGGGGCCAGACGTGGAGGTTCCAGAGGTCTGAGCACGTGTGCCAGAGGGCACCCTGTGCCTGAGAACAAGGTCCTTCCTCAGGGGAATTTTCCAGGGAGGTGCTGTCGCGAGGAGTGTAAGATCTGAAAACCAGGTCTGGATGGGCCAGTAAGGAGCCACCAAGGTAACCTGTTCCTCGTCCTCCCTGATCTTGCACAGCACCAGTGCAAGGAGGCTCACTGGGGGATATGCGTTCTTGCACAGCCCCAAGGGCCACCTGTGTGCCAGCGCGTCTGTCCTGAGAGGGGCTTCTGTCAGGGAGTACTAGAGCAGGCAGTGGGAGTTGTCATGGGAGGCAAAGAGATCTATCTGTGCTGTGCCGAATCGGTCCCAAATCAGCTGGACCACCTGGGGGTGGAGCCTCCACTCTCCGCTGGACGAAACCTGTCGTGACAGTGGGATGCCAAGGATGTGAGTGGCATGCAGTGACCTGTGTTGCGGCTGACTCCAAAAGAGGAGATGGAGGGCTAGTTGTGACATATGACGAGAGCACATGCTGCCTTGGCAATTTATGTACGCTACCATCACGGTGCTGTCTGAACTGATCAAGACATGCTTGCCCCAAATTACAGGGAGAAACCTCCACAGGGCAAGAGATACAGCCAGCAACTCTAGAGAGTTGATGTGCCAAAGCAGCCGGGGCCCTGTCCATGAGCCAGCGGCAGTGTGCCCATTGCACACGGCACCCCAATCCTGTTGAGAGGCGACTGTGGTGACCATGACACGTCTGGACACCTGCTGCAAGGGACTCCGGTCCGCAGAAAGCAGAGGTCTGTAAATGGGTTGAAAGTCTGACGGCAGGAGGGGGTGATTGTCACGCGGTATGTGCCGCAGCACCATGCCCATCTCGGAACTCGAGTCTGTAGCCAGTGCATCAACCCGAGCAGTGCGACAGTGGATGCCATATATCCCAGGAGCCTCTGGAATTTATTTAGAGGAACCGCCATGCCGGGCTCAAAGAGAGCGAGGCACCTGAGCACTGACTGAGTGCGCTCGTTGGTGAGACGCGCTTTCATTGAGACTGAGTCTAAATGGAGACGTGGAAGTACGCGTCCTTCAGGTCTACAGCTGTCGAACGCAGGTAAGAATCTGTTTCTGTGTGAGCATTTTGAACAGGAGTTTGTGCAAGGCCCGGTTGAGAACTCGCATGTCCAAGATTGGTCGCAACCCGCCACATTTTTTGGGTACGATGAAGTAAGGGCTGTAGAAACCCTTCTTCATCTCGGCCGGAGGGATGGGCTATCGCGTACTTGATAAGCAAAGTTGTGATCTCTGCCCGTAAAGTGCTGGCTTTTTCGCCGTGCATGGAGGTGGAGCGAATACCGCCGAAATGAGGCAGGAGCCAGGCAAACTGAATCACGTAGCCGAGTCGGATGTTCCTGGCCAACCAGTGCAATGGCTTGGGCAGCGATAGCCACACGTTTTATAGATAGAAAAGTCATGACAGTTGTGTGAAAAAGTTAGTACGTGCATTTGAGAGTACGGCTTTAATGTAGGTGTTCATTTTAGATCAGATACATTTTTATGTAGTGTTTCGAGACAATTAGGAAAATCAAGAAAAATGCACAATCTGTTTAGGACAATCACAACATGTTCAGAAGGTAGTGTTAATTGTATTGAGAGCAGTGACCTGAGTTTAGAGAAAGGCGTTAAATCAATTGAAAAAATATTATAAGCTAAATGAGGGTGGGTTGCAATTGGACTGACCAAATTTAGATATGTGTGATATATGACACAGACATTTTTTTTTTTTTTTACCTACAATAATATTGCAACGTAATGATCAAAGATCAAGATTAAGAAAGTTTAATTTAAAATAAATTTCGGTGGAAATTCTGAGAGGGCAAGATTTTATATAGGCATGCATGACGCTTCTGTGGGCAGGTATTATGATAAAACTGTCCATTGGTGTGTTTCATGGTTAGAACCCCTATTTGTGTGTTTTATTTAGGTGTGAAACAATATATTGCACAATTAGTCTTGATGGTCACAGAAACCGAGTCTTGCGCAATAAGGTACCCTCAAAGAAAACAGAAGAACTTGCTGAAGCATGTTTGAGAATGATGGAGCCTTCATGTGTCATAATGTTAATTAGCTCATGTGGGAGCATTTATGTAAACTGAACTGAATAAAGTGATGCTTATGTAGCATATGTTTGCATGCTGAGTAAAAACTGCAGCATCTCTTTTACCAAATCCATTTTTGAAATGTCATAACACCCTTAATTTGTATGTTAAACTATGTGTGTTAGGTCTGCATTACAGACATCATACAGGCAGAGGACAGTTGGCACAGCTTGGAGAAATTCGAACAGAGCAGCATTCATTTAGGAGAGCACACACAGTACAGGCCCCCATCCAGTGGGCTGGCCATTGGAAATAAAGACACAGTATCTAGACATGTCCATAGAGAGCTAAATCCCTAGCCAGTCATCCCAGCACAGGAGCTCACAACTGCCTGGAAAGCTGTTGTACCCCCCACACGGTCTCGGCTCTCCACAGGCTACGTCAGCGGCCAGACTACGCCACCTCACTCTGCTCACTGAGAACCAAAAACAAACTCTCTCATCAAAGACAAACCTGTTCCCTCGTACCTCACACATGTTCTCCGATGCACTCCAACAAGTGGGCTGAAGCAAGTTAAAGGTACAGTGCTCCCAAAAATAATTTACTCATCCTCATGTTGCGTTTTACTTTCTTTCATCCATGGAGCACAACTGGATATATGCAGATTGATAGCCTTTGTCACTATTTATTTCATTGCAATTTTCTATAAAATAAAAGTTAATGGCGATGGAGACTAGCATTCTGCCTAAAATATCCTTTTCTGTTTCGCAGAAGTCAAATATTGATGAGTAAAGGATGACAGAACTTTTATTTTCAGGTGAAGTGTCGCTTTAAGCAGAGCGCTGCTACAGCTGGGAGCCACTTGTTGGCTTCATATGTGCTGTTGGTCAGTGGCCAGCCGTCATGGACAGCTTAGACTGAGTTGACCAGGCTGAGACCGTGATGCCGGATTGCCAGTGCTACACTTTTTCTTGCTCTGAAAAGCTTTGTGTTGAGCTGAGCTCCTATCAACAATAGGGCATGACAGCCAAACATGTTGGCTCACGCTCAACTCCAATAGTGTAGGTCTCAGTGCTAGAGCAGTAATATGACTAACAAATGAGGAATTCTTCAGAGTTTTTTTCTTTCAGTCCAAAGTGTATGCTGGATTATACAATTAACAGCATCACAAGCTTAATTGTTTTTCAGAATACAGATTATGATGGTTGGGGATCTGGGGAACAAAAATGGTACAAAGCATGCAAGGTCAAATCAGGTTTCTGCAGTTTAGTTTCTGTATTTGTAAGAAATTTGCAGCACATAACACTCTATGCATCTAACAATGCATTATTGTTATTATTAACAATTTACAATAAAAATACACTCACTTAACACTTTATTAAGATTACTATGATCCTATTAATGTGCCTGACGTGGTGTTCTGCTATTGTAGCCCATCCATCTCAAGGTTCGGCATGTTGTGCATTCTGAGATACTATTCTGCTCACTATAATTGTACAGAGTGGTTATCTGATTTACCTGAGTTCTCTCAGCTCGAACCAGTCTGGTCATTCTCTGTTGACCTCTCTCATCAATAAGGTGTTTCCATCCGCAGAAATGCAGCTCACTTGATGTTTATTGTTTTTGGCACCATTCTGAGTAAACTCTAGAGACTGTAGTGTGTGAAAATCCCAGGAGATCAGCAGTTACAGAAATACTCAATTGGCACCAACTACAATGCCGTGGTCGAAACCACTAAGATCACATTTTGACCCATATTGATGGTTGATGTGAACATTAACTGAAGCTCATGACCCGTATCTGCGTGATTTTATACATTGCACTGCTGCCACAGGATTAAATCATCACATGAATATGTAGGTTTACAGGTGTACCTAATAAAGTGTTCAGTGAGTTTATATTTACGTAATAATTTCTTAACTTGCACGTGGCTTTCCTAAGCAGTCCCTAAAGCTTTTATAGTTAATGACAGCCTTTATTTTGTAAGAAAACTGAAAGAAGACATTTGTGTTTCTGTTTGTAGATAAGTTGACATCAGACTTTTAGTGTAGAGAAATGCTCTCATCTCCACTTCTGTCCATAAATATGCAGTGTCAATGGGTTATTTAAGAGTTGTATAGTAACTTGTAGTGGTAAAACATGTGTGAAATTACACAAATATGCAATAAAAGTGAGGCTAGTGCACTTTAAATATATTGCAGTCAGTGCACGTTACCACACCAAACCGAACTCAGAGCCCATCTGTCACACAGGGTACCAACTAGAAAGAATATGTGTGTATCAAGAACAGAAAGTCTCTGAGAACACTGTATCAATAGCTTCCCGGGTACTCAGGTAACATTTCATACACACTGACCACGATAAAGGCCCATTCACACCAAGAATGATAACGATAACTATAACGATAAATAAATTAGCACCCACACTAATGGACAATAAGGTTCTATTTATTCTAAATGCGTGCTTCGGATATGTTAAAAGTCATGAAAATGGATGAAGATGACCTAAAAAAAACTTAAGAAAAACACACGTATATAACTTCAAAGGAGACAAGGTAATGTTGTCAACATTAGCTCTGAATACCTGAGGTAATTTTATGCTACCAGCTTGCATTAGCTTTTCATTATCTCGTCTCTATGAATTCTGAAGTAGAATGCAGAAGAAACATTGCCAGTTCTTGAGCATGAGTTTCCGATTGTGTGTGTCGATCAGGAGCTGGAATGTGTTATTTTGAAGATGTGTGCATGTTGCGGCTCAATCCCTTTAAAGTTGGATGGATTTTGAATGGCTGTCAATGTATTTATCGTTCAACAGCTTGGGAAAAAAAAAGTTCTGAAAGTGATCCCAATGATATTGTTCCGCTGTGTTGTTCCCTTTACAAAAAGCTTCACTATGATGCTGCGCTTTGCTAAGCGCTTTTGGGAACAATCCTGCATTGTGACCAGCTGTGAATATGTGTGTAACAGGTCAATGAACATTGACCAGAATTTATAGCCTCGGCTGGTGAGATCATTAGATTCACCTGTGGCCAGGCTATAAATAGACGCGTCACCAGCATGTCATCAGATCCGTTTTCTTCAGAGCAAACTGTGCTGTGTGTCTCACAAGCCTGTCAGAAACTTTCTTTCCTCTGCTAGGATTTAGAATTTGTTAGGCATTGCGAAGTGAACCTTTTCTCCTTTCCCTGTTTCTATATATATATACACTCACCTAAAGGATTATTAGGAACACCTGTTCAATTTCTCATTAATGCAATTATCTAATCAACCAATCACATGGCAGTTGCTTCAATGCATTTAGGGGTGTGATCCTGGTCAAGACAATCTCCTGAACTCCAAACTGAATGTCAGAATGGGAAAGAAAGGTGATTTAAGCAATTTTGAGCATGGCATGGTTGTTGGTGCCAGACGGGCCGGTCTGAGTATTTCACAATCTGCTCAGTTACTGGGATTTTCAAGCACAACCATTTCTAGGGTTTACAAAGAATGGTGTGAAAAGGGAAAAACATCCAGTATGCGGCAGTCCTGTGGGCAAAAATGCCTTGTTGATGCTAGAGGTCAGAGGAGAATGGGCCGACTGATTCAAGCTGATAGAAGAGCAACTTTGCCTGAAATAACCACTCGTTACAACCGAGGTATGCAGCAAAGCATTTGTGAAGCCACAGCATGCACAACCTTGAGTCGGATGGGCTACAACAGCAGAAGACCCCTCCGGGTACCACTCATCTCCACTACAAATAGGAAAAAGAGGCTACAATTTGCAAGAGCTCACCAAAATTGGACAGTTGAAGACTGGAAAAATGTTGCCTGGTCTGATGAGTCTCAAGTTCTGTTGAGACATTCAGATGTAGAGTCAGAATTTGGCTTAAACAGAATGAGAACATGGATCCATCATGCCTTGTTACCACTGTGCAGGCTGGTGGTGGTGGTGTAATGGTGTGGGGGATGTTTTCTTGGCACACTTTAGGCCCCTTAGTGCCAATTGGGCATCGTTTAAATGCCACGGCCTACCTGAGCTTTGTTTCTGACAATGTCCATCCCTTTATGGCCACCATGTACCCATCCTCTGATGGCTACTTCCAGCAGGATAATGCACCATGTCACAAAGCTCGAATCATTTCAAATTGGTTTCTTGAACATGACAATAAGTTCACTGTACTAAAATGGCCCCCACAGTCACCAGATCTCAACCCAATAGAGCATCTTTGGGATGTGGTGGAACGGGAGCTTCGTGCCCTGGATGTGCATCCCACAAATCTCCATCAACTGCAAGATGCTATCCTATCAATATGGGCCAACATTTCTAAAGAAAGCTTTCAGCACCTTGTTGAATCAATGCCACATAGAATTAAGGCAGTTCTGAAGGCGAAAGGGGGTCAAACACAGTATTAGTATGGTGTTCCTAATAGTCCTTTAGGTGAGTGTATATATATATATATATAATAGAAAAGAAAAAGGTGGAAAAATGTCGGAGAAACGATGTGTGTTTCCCTGTCAACGTTCTATGACTGTCAGGGACACGCATCAATTTTGTTTTCTTTGTTTGGGGGAAGAGCATGCTGCTCTCGCGTTGGGGCAGGGCGAGTGCGCACATTGCGCTCGCCTCGCTTACTTCCGGGAGTCAGCTCCCACTCTTTCATCGTGGGGCTCTCGCATATATTTGGCTGAGTAATAAATAATAAAAAAAAGAAAAAAGGGAACGCTATATTAGTCCCTTCCTTTCTTTGATGACCTCCAAGATGAGCTTTCTCACTCATGGATGAACCCATATACTTCCCATGTTCATGTACCCACGACGTCTTTATACTCGACTATGGTGGGTGCTGAGACACGGGGGTATTCAATGATGCTGCCGGTCGAAGAGATCTCTCTCAAGAGCGGGTCAAACCTGCTCTCCCCACTAAGCCATGCAGGACTACCTCCATGCTAGTGGGGAGGGCTTATCAAGTGGCAGGTCAGGCTGGTGCTGCGCTGCACACCATGGCCGTGTTACAGGCGTACCAGGCTGACCTACTGAAAGACCTGAGTGTGGGTGCAACGCTCGACGAAGAAGCCTTTTCTGAACTTCGTCGGCCCACAGATTTATCTCTCCGTGCGACCAAGCAGACAGCCCGTGCCATTGGTCGGTGTATGTCCGCTTTAGGCTTAACCTTTTGGGCATCAAGGATAAGGACAGAGTTGTCCCACTCGATGCCCTGGTTTCGCCTTCCGGTCTCTTTGGAGACGCCATGAATACGGTTATCTCCAGATTCCAGGAGGCGAAAAGCCACGAGGAAGCCTTCGGGCAGTTTTTTCCTCGCCGCACTCAGGGGGGCAGTGCCGTCGGCCACCCAGTCTCGCCCTGACTCTGCTAGGCAGAATGTGTCGAGTCATGCTCCCCCTCGTAAAGACTGGGGACAGGCTCGTCGCCCTCAGCATCCCCCGAAGCAGGACCTCAGGGTCGTGATTTCTAAAAGAAAGAAACCCTGATGGTCTTGTACCCAGCCTTGTGGGGGTGGTTCCTCTCAGGATGGGGCACGTTTACATATCCACTTCAGCCCTCCCGATACCCTCACAAAACCTCTTCACTCCCGCCACCTTTGGTGTTTCGGGTGACAGAGGCTTCCAACAAAGAGTTGGGTGTACCGTTGCTTCCTGCCTTTATCCAGAACGCGGAACACTCGACATCCCCTCAACAGGAAGTGTCGAAATTTATACCCATCTCAGAGAACCTGGCAGTGTGGAAACTTCAACCAGGCATTTCTATGTGGGTTCTGAACACAGTATAAAGGGGCTACAGAATTAAATTAGCTCGCCGCCCTCCACGTTTCAACGGCATGTTTCCCACTACCGTGAAACCGAGCAGACACGTCTACTGTGGAAAGAGCTGCAAAATCTCTAGGTCAAAGGGTCCATGAACGTGTTCCCCTTCCAGAGAAAGAGTCAGGCTATTACAGCAGATACTTCCTGGTCCCCAAGAAGAATGGGGGGGGGGGGGTTGCATCGGATTTTAGATCTTTGAGGCTCGTTCAGGGTGTTCAAGTTCAAGATCCTAACTGTCAAGATGGTCATGTCTCAAATACAACATTACGATTGGCTGATCACGATCGATCTCATGGACGCATATTTCCATATTGGAATTCTGCCACAGCACAGGAAGTTCCTGAGGTTCGCTTTCGGGAATGAAGCCTTCCAGTATCGTGTTCTTCCATTCGGCCTAGCCCTATCACCCCGCACATTCACGAAATGCATGGATGCAGTACTGGCTCTTTCGCGACTCCGGGGCATCCGCATTCTGAATTACATAGAGCGACTGGCAGTTCAGCACAGGGATATTGTCTTAGCTCATATGGTTTCTCCGGGTCTGAGACTCAACATCAAAGAGCGTTCTCTCTCCCACCCGGGGAATCACCTATCTGGGGGTTATATGGAATTCGATCACGATGCGGGCACAGTTGTCTCCCGCTCGTATCACGCCCATTCATAACACCCTGAGCAAACTCAGGCTAGGTCAAGGTTGCACTGTTCACCAGTATCAACAAATACTAGGTCTCATGGCATCTGCGTCCAAGGTGATCCCTTTGGGCCTGCTCCATATGAGACCATTTCAGCTGTGGCTAAAAGCCAGGGGATTTCGTCCAAGGGCCAGTCCCCTAGGGCTATAAGGGTTAAGTGCTGCATGCTTCGTTCCCTTGCTATGTGGTTCAGACCCCTGTTTCTTACCTTGTGTCCCACTCTAGGTGCGTCTTGTCGTCGCAGGCTGCTAACGACAGACGCCTCCCTGACGGGCTGGGTAGCGGTCTTAATTGGTCGTCCAGCTCAAGGGGATGGGAGGGTTGTCAGCTCGGTTGTCATAGTAAATGTCTCGAGTTGATGGCGGTATTTCTGGCCCTGAAATACTTCCTCCAGAGGCTACCATGTCTTGGTGCGGGTGGGCAATACAGCGGTAGTCTCTTACATAAACCATCAAGGAGGTCCACGTTCACGTCAGTTAAATTTCTGGCGCGTCGGATTCTCCTCGGGGCCCAGGGCAAGCCCCTGTCACTCAGGGAAGTTTATATCCCTGGATTCCCATATGTGGGAGCAGATTTACTGTCCAGGCAGAAAATACCAACGGGTGAGTGGAAACTCCACCCCTAGGTAGTGGCACAAATCTGGGTGCGATTTTACAGGGTAGAAGAGGACCTCTTCACCTCTATGAACAGCGCAGTGTCTCCTCTACTTCTCCCTGAGTCACCCAGCCCCCTTGGGTCTGGAAATGATGGCGCATACATGGCCCTGAATGTGTCTGTATGTGTTTTTCCCTGGTTTCTCTGCTCCCGGGAGACTTGGCCAGAGTTCGCCAGCAAGGGTCTTGCCTCTTACTGATAGCGCCGCTATGGCCAAACAGGGTATGGTTCTCAGAGCTAATATCTCTCATCGACGGCTCGCCTTGGAGGGACCTTCTGTCTCAAGTGCAGGGGACGATATTTCATCCCCGATATATTGTGGAAACTTCATGTTTGGCCCCTGAAGGGTACCAACTGAGGGACACAGGGCTGTCACCTGAGGTTATCGAGTACATTCTTAGTGTTAGGGCTCCCTCTACCAGAAGATTCTACACCAATAAATGGGGTGTCTTCGAAAAGTGCTGCGGTTCACATGGTGCAGATCCTGTCAACTGCTAAATTGTTTCAGTTCTGGACTTTATGCAGGAAAAACTGTCAGCAGGCATATGCCCCACACTACAGGGTTTATGTGGCTGCCATTGATGGACGCCTTTATGGACGGAGTGCCTTTGGGGAGGCATCCTCTACTCGCTCGCTTCATTCGTGGAGCCATGCGACTGAGGCCTCCTGTTAGGACCAGAACTCCTTCATGGGACTTAGCAATTGTCCTGGAGGGTCTGGTTGAGACCCCCTTTGAACCTCTAGAATCAGCGTCTGACAGATTCTGACTCTCAAGATGGTCTTTCTTATGGCGATTACCTCTCTTAAGAGGATTGGGGATCTACAGGCTCTGTCTGTTTTGCCGGCCTGTTTAGAATTTGCCCCAGGTATGGCCAAAGCTATTCTGCATCCTCATCCTGACTACCTTCCTAAGGTGTCTTTTTCGACACTACGTCCTGTCACTCTGGAAGCCTTCTGCTCCCCGCCGTTTTTAACGCCGGAGCAGGAAAGACTTCACGGACTCTGTCCAGTCCGTGCCCTTCAGACTTATGTCCACCGCACTAGCCAGTGGCATAAGTCAGGGCAATTATTTTTCTGCTATGGGGGCCGCCACAGGGGGGCGACCAAGCAGACTACATCACATTGGGTGAGGGATGCTATTGCCCTGGCCTATGAGGCGCGCGGTCAAGCTTCGCCAGTAGGTGTCAGGGCTCACTCCACCAGGGGGGTCACCTCCTCTAAAGCCTTGGCTAGAGGGGTCCCTCTGCAGCAGGTTTGTGATGCGGCAGGCTGGTCCTCTCCGCACAGATTCATCAGATTTTATAGTTTGGATGTTCATGCTACTTCGGGCTCTTATGTCCTTGAGTCGACATCTCAAGCTGATGCCCGAACAAATTTGTGACGCCGCAGGCTGGTCCTTTCCGCGCACATTCATCAGTTTTTATGGCAGGCTCATGCCTTAACAAGTTTGTGATGCAGCAGGCTGGTCCTCACCGCACACGTTCATCGAACTTTATGGGTTAGATGTTTTTGCTACTCCGGACTCTTACGTCCTTGAGTCGATATCTCAAGCTCACATCTGAACAAGTTTGTGATGTGGCAGGCTGGTCCTCTCCGCACACATTCGTCAAATTTTATGGTTTAGATGTTTATGCTACTCCGGGCTCTTACGTCCTTGAGTCGATATCTCAAGCTCATGTCTGAGACCTCTCATGTTCTTGTGAGCACATTTCACAGCCGTAGGGGTCCGGACAGCCCCAGCACAGCATCTCGTTCCGCTTCTTTCAGGGAACAAGGGTTACACATGTAACCCGAGACGTTATCGTTATAGTTGTGGTGTGGACCTCGCTATTCTCTTCGAGTTAGAACCATTTTTAAAACTTTAGGGCTATAGTTATCTTTATAGTTATCGTATCATTCTTAAATTCATAAATCATAAATTGTGCTTCTTAGGCTAAGATCATGCAAAAAAAACGACTCGGTTACTAACGTAACCTCGGTTCCCTGAGAGGAGGGAACAAGTATTGCGTAAGTAGCTTACGCTATGGGAAAACTCAGTTTCTTGAGAAATATTGAAGTCTTTATGTAAAACGCATTGCAGCTGCACAGCAGACAGTAATGAGCGAGGCAGCTCGGTCATTGGCTGTGCTGCGGCAACTGCTCGAACCAATGACGGGCGACTCTGAATGCGTGACCAATGGGCGCCGCCTCGCGTCGCAGCTCAGAGCCCACCGAAATTAGCATAGCCAGGCTATATAATGGGCACCCCGTCATGCGAAGTTCCTTTAGGTTCAATCGACTGAAGCTGAACTGACCAAGCACAAGCACGGCAGCTTACGCAATACTCGTTCCCTCCTCTCAGGGAACCGAGATTACGTTAGTAACCGAGTCGCTCCCTATCGAGAGGTCTCTCCTACTGCGTAAGTAGCTTACGCTATGGGAACACCCTGCAAAACGCCGTGCGTGCTGACTTCAGCTCTATAAAGCCAGAGGCAGATGCCTGAGCCTTAAAGCAAAGTGATTATTCCACGAGCCGCCAACGGCGAGCTATATAATGGGATAACACAGAGCCTTTGCCCCAAGGTGGGCGCTCATTGTACAAACACAAGCACATATCTTATGTACTGAGTTTTCTATGTACTGGTATGCATAAAAATCCTCTAAGTCGGTCAGAGACGGACCTTATAAGGGAGGAGACAATGCCCAGCATATACATACTCTATTCCATTCTATAGTCAGGCTGATAGAATGTTGGAATGTAATGAGGGGACCTGTAGGTTATAAAACCTGATAAATGTCGAAGACGAGGCCCAGCCTGCCGCCGCTGACAAATATCTTCAATGGGTATCCCACTCGACCACGCCCACGAGGAGGCCATGCTCCTCGTAGAGTGAGCTCTGACGCCTAAGGGGCATTGAAGGCCCTTGGCTTCATAAGCAAGCTTATAGCATCCACTATCCAGCTGATATTCTTTGCTTTGAAACTGCAAGACCTTTAGTGCGGCCGCCAAAGCATACGAATAATTGTTCCGTCTGTCTGAACAGGGCAGAACGTTCCAAATATACTCTGAGCGCCCTGACCGGGCAGAGTAAATTAGCGTCGCTTTAGCCTGCTGGGGACGATAGCGCTGCCAGAGATATCACCTGTACTCTGAAGGGTGTAGAGAGCACTTTAGGAATATACCCGTGCTTTGGCCTAAGGACAACTCTGCAGTCGTTTGGTCCAAATTCCAGGCAAGCAGCTCGATGACAGCACGTGCAGGTCGCCCACTCTCTTGACTGAAGCGAGTGCCAGCAAGAGCGCGGTTTTGAGCGAGAGCTGTTTAAGGTGCACGGTTCGGAGATGTTCGAACGGGGCACCCTTGAGTGTGTCCAGGACCGTGGCCAGGTCCCAGATCGGCACCGAGGGGGGGCGAGGAGGGTTCATCCTCCTAGCGCCTCTTAGGAAACGAATGATTAGATCGTTTTTCCCTAATGAATGTCCTTTATCAGGATTGTGTGACGCCGCTATGGCAGCCACATAGACTTTGAGCGTGGAGGGTGTGCGGCCCACCTCCAGCAGCTCCTGCAAAAAGGCGAGTACACTTGGTATCTCGCATGATTTGGGGTTCAAGCTCTTGGTATCACACCAGTCGAGGAGGTCTCAGCCCCCTGCCTGAGGAGGTCTAGCCTCAACGGAATCGGCCATGGGGCAGATTGCATCATCTGCATCAGTTCTGGAAACCACGTCTGGTTTTTCCACAGTGGGGCTACCAGGAGCACTGCACATTTCACTTCCCTGATCCGACTGATGACCTGAGGTAGCATCGCGATCGGGGGAAAAGCATACAAGGGGCGGCTCGGCCAGACCTGGGCGAGCGCGTCCGTGCTTTTTGAAAAGAAAAGGGGGCAGTGCGCATTTTCCCTGGAGGCGAAGAGGTCGACCTCTGCCTCGCCAAGGGTTTGCCATAACCACTGAACCGTCAGGGGGGTGGAGAGACCATTCCCCTGGGAGAACCTTGTCTCTGGACAGCATGTCTGCCCCCTGGTTCAGGGCGCCTGGCACATGCGCTGCTCTTAGCGAGCGCAGGTGGTGCTGTGACCATAGGATGAGCTCCCTGGCCATAGAGTGCAGGGAGGTCGACCTGAGTCCACCCTGGCGATTTATATACGAAACTACCATCATGTTGTCCGTTCGGACCAGGACGTGTTCGTTTTTCAGGTACGGAAGCAGGGCTCTGAGAGCCAAGGCGACCGCTTTCATTTCCAGACAGTTTATGTGTAGGTGCTTTTCCGGGTTTGACCAAAAGCCGGAGACAGGCCTGCCCTCGTAAAGGGCCCCCATCCTATTTTGGAGGCATCTGTCGTGATCATTTTTCTCCGCGTATTCACGCCCAAACTCACGCCAGTTTGATACCAGTTGATGGCTTTCCAGGGCGTCAGGGCTTTTACACAGCCGTGATTCGCTCTGATCAAAAAGTGGCCCGAGCACCACGCGTGAGTGGGGACACGGCTCTTGAGCCAGCGCTGGAGAGGACGTATGTGCAACAATCCTAGCTGGAGTACAGCTGATGCCGAGGCCATGAGACCGAGCATTCTTTGAAATCGTTTGACGGGGGCGTGCGCGCCCATTCTGAATGATGTTGCAAGGCGTTGAATAGAGAGCGTGCACTCTGATGAGAGGCGTGCTGTCATCTGCAATGAGTCTAGCACTATTAACAGAAAAGAGATATTCTGGCTGGGGGATAGCACGCTCTTTGCAAAATTGATTCTCAGACCCAGGCCATCGTTAACTGATCCTCTGATTGTGCTATGATTAGCCAATCGTCGAGGTAATTCAGTATTCGCACTCCCCGCTGTCTCAGGGGGGAAAGTGCTGCGTCCATACATTTCGTGAATGTACGGGGGGCCAATGATAGGCCGAATGGTAGTACTGTGTACTGGTATGACTGTCCCTCGAAGGCGAATCTCAGAAAAGGCCTGTGATGAGGCGCTATTGGAATGTGAAAGTAAGCGTCTTTCAAATCCACTGATAGAAACCAATCCTCGGGGCGAACTTGCGCGAGGATATGTTTGATCGTTAACATTCTGAACGAGCGAATCATTAAAGCTTTGTTCAGATGTCTGAGATCTAGGATGGGGCGGAGGCCATCGTCCTTTTTCGGGACGAGAAAATAGCGACTGTAAAAACCCACCTCGCTCAAAGAGGGAGGAACAGTTTCTATAGCGCCCTTCTCTATCAGTTTGAGCACCTCGGTGCGTAGAACATGTGACACATCTTTCCTCACTTTCGTCTCGACCCCCACTGAAAAGCGGGGTGGTCTGCGAGCGAATTGAAGTGAGTAACCGTGTTTTATTATGTTCAAAACCCATTTCGGCATGTCAGGGATTTTTTCCCAGGCTTCTGCTCGCACAGATATGGGCTGAATGCTGGCTGGGGGCGTGTCGCAGTGACGTATGGGCCCCACTGGCAAATTGCCTTGTGCTAACACAGAGTCTACAGCTCTCAGAGGCGCAGGTGCGCGCTGAGCAGCCGTGTTGAGTGCCGAGTGCAGGGGTGCGTGTGAGAGTACAGGCACGCGCGCTATCTCCGAGATGCTCGCAGCATGAGTCGGAGAGATGCTTGAAACTGTATGAACAGAGTTTTGTGGTGGGGGTGCATACATCGTAATAGGCACGCGCGCCACATTCATAAAGCTTCCCGCATTTAGCGGGGAGTTTCTTGGCTCGCGCATTGCATCTGTGATGCTTGCGGCATGAGATAGAGAGCTGTTTGGAACTGTATGGGCAGCGCTTATGGGTGGGGGTGCATATACTGTAGTAGGCACGCCGCACCACTTCCATAAAGTCTTCGGCCATGGCGGGATTTCTTGGCTATGCATACAGTGTTTGTGTGTAGGGGTGCGTGCAGTACAGCAGGCACGCGCGCTACATTTATAGTATTTCCCGTTTTTACTGGGGAAGTGTTTATAACTGTGGGAACAGTGCTTGTGTGTAGTGGTGCATACATGACAATAGGCACACGTTCTACATTTTTGGGACGTCCAGCCTGAACTGGGGAGGTATTTGGCACTGTTTGGACAGTATTGATATGTGGGAATGCGCACTTTAGTGTGGACATGTGAACCCTTAGTGACACAGGCAGAAAATGTCTCTTTTCGTGATTTCTGTGTGTCGCCGTAAAAACGGCGTTTGATTGCAGGTGAGCGAGTTCTATGACTGGCCCATTGACTGCTGTATAGACATTTCCAGCCGCCTGTAAGGGGACTGGGTAATGTTTTACATGTTTGAGAGAGAGTGGTCCGGCTTTTGCGAGACACGAACTCTCTCTTATTCTTCCTATTGCTAGGAAGACTTATGAGGCTCCGGGTTCAGTGTGATCTTGGGCCGAGGACCTCGTTGCTCATGCGGCTTTCTTAGGCCAGCGGAACGCAAGCGGCGTCGAGCGTCCTTTTCAGGTCTGCTCCTTGGCTGGGAGACGGGAGGCACCGCCCTGGCTCGCTGCTGCTGCTGAGGCGGTTTCTGAGACGAGCTGGAGCGCTTGGGTAGGAAGTGATGCATAGCCTGCGAATCCTTGCGGGCCTCAGTGAAGCGCTCAGCGAATTCTTTCACCGCCGGTCCGAACAGGCCGCTCGGAGTGATAGGCGCGTCAAGGAATGGCGCCTTATCCGTGTCCTTCATCTCCGTTAGCGTCAACCACAGATGGCGCTCAAGGACAGTCAAGTTAGCCATGGCCCGGCCGATGGATTGGGCGGTGGCCTTTGTGGCTCGCAGGGCTACGTCCGTGGCGCTGCGCAGGTCCTTGAAAGCCTCAGGTTCAGGTCCAGACTCGTCCATGGTGCGGAGAAGTTTGGCCTGATAGACTTGTAAAACCGCCATTGAGTGAAGCGCTGACGCAGCTTACGGGCGGCGGCGTATGCGCGACCGGCGAGAGCTGAGGTGGATCTGCAGGGCTTCGAGGGATGAGAAGCTTTGGCCTTCCATCCAGCGGTGGAGGGTGGGCACAGATGGTTGGCCACGGCCTCCTCGAGGGGCGGAGTTGCCTCGTAGCCTCTTTCTCTCGCGCCGTCCACTGAGGAGAGCGAGGAAGAAAAAGAAGGCTTTAGGCGAGCAGAGTGCGGGGCTTTCCACGACTTCGTGAGTTCGTCGTGGACTTCGGGGAAGAAAGGAGAGGGTCTCTGTCGGGGGGCCTGCCGGCGCCCCTGTAGGAACCACTCGTCCAGCCGGCTGCGTGCGGGTTCTTCTGGAGAAGACCAGTCGAGCCCGAGGTCTTCCACGGCCTTGGACAGGATACGGACGATCTCAGAGTCCATGCTGGTGCCCGCGCTCGTGTCCGCTGATGTCGATGGCGTGGGGTCGAACGAGCCCGGCCAGTCGTCGGATGCAGCGTTAATAGAAAGGCTGTCATCCTTTTCATTGTTGTCCCCTGACGTGCCAAACGAGACGAGACCCACCGCTCTGTTGGAGGGGTGTAGGTCCGCTCTCGTGAAATGGACTGGCGGCAGGAGATCTCTGGTAGCGGTGACGCACGCGGGGACTGGGCCGACGTGACGTCACCGAAGTCTACGTGCTCCGGCAGCCTCTGTGAGCGGCGCTTTTTCTTGCACGGCTCGAACAGAGGTGGCAGCACGGTGGAAGCAGGCTCGTTTGCCGCGAAGCGGCAAAGCGAGCGCGCAGCTCGGCGAGGCCAAGGAATTTGCATTCGGGGCATCCGCCCTGAATGAGTGCAGCTTCTGCGTGGTCCGGTCCCAGGCAGCGAGTGCAAATGATGTGCCGATCTCCGTCAGGAAGAGGGCCTCTGCACGAGGCGCAGGCTAAAGGCATTTGAAACAACGCCTTGAAAAATTACTCCTTTACTTTAAAAAGCGTCGCGGGGGCAAGCGCTTGCAGTAAAGGATATGCGATGCGCGCCGGATGGCGTAGCAGAAGGCTTCGAAGAAGGCGGCTGAAGGGCGCCGGCGTCCTCTTAGCAGTCCTGCTGTAGGCTTTTCGACGGCGGGCGAAAGACTCCAACAATCCGGAGGATCCAGCGAAGAGAAGGTCTTCGCTGAAGGAGATTAAATCTAAAGGAACTCGCATGAGGGGGTGCCCATTATATAGCCTGGCTATGCTAATTTCGGCGGGCTCTGAGGACGGGCTCTGCCCATTGGTCGCGCGTTCAGAGTCGCCCCGTCATTGGTTCGAGCAGTTGCCGCAGCACAGCCAATGACCGAGCTGCCTCGCTCATTACTGTCTGCTGTGCAGCTGCAATGCGTTTTACATAAAGACTTCAATATTTCTCGAGAAACTGAGTTTTCACATAGCGTAAGCTACTTACGCAATAGGAGAGACCTCTCGATAGGGAACTGTATTTTTCAGGCTGCTCCAGCTTATGCGCATGTGCATTCTCGAGTTACAGTTTTTCTGAATTGCTAAAACACTAAACCTCTGAACCAAATGTTCAGTGGCCTAAACCCATTTGTCAAATCAATCACTCTTTTTGCAAAACTCTAAACACATTCTCACTCACTAAAACACATTTCGAACTGTGATACACTTGTGTTGCAAAACGGTAAACACGGGCAGCAAAAGTTGTCATTGTTTACACACAACGACTCAAAATTGTTCACACTTGTTTCTAGCGATGTAAAAACGTGATGATGAGGCAGAATTAATCTCTCATTGACTTCGATTTTGCAGTTGCACAGTAATTTTGAGAGAGTGTTCTGTAATGTGTTTTTCATTTAGAGCTTTCTTTGCTCTTTGGAGGGTTGTAGTTGGACTATTGTATTTTTACAGTATGCAAGTACTGAATGTACAGACATTCAATACTGTATTACTTGAAGTACATACAGTATACTATATATTCACTGTACTAATGTAAGTTGTGATTACTACACTTTGTTGACAGTAATTGCAAAATGCACTTACTATATACAATAATAAAAATAAAAATCTGTAACTTCATGCCCTGGATGCTGTGATCTCAGTCTGAGTCAGGGGTTTTTGTGAATGTAGTTTGAAGATTTGGTTTTGTGTGTAAAGTTGTGAGAAAGAGTAGAGAAAAGAGAAAGATGAGATTTTGTAAGCAAGAAAGAGATGCTGCCTCACAGTCAGACTGTCTGGCTACAACAGGATCCCTGGCACTCAGCATCACATGATTCCAGAGGTCAGAGGTTATCCCTGCTGATGAATATCAGGCTGAGGCCAGTCGCACTCACTAAAGAAATGGAGTTGTTTTCACTCCCAGAGTCTGGTACGTTTATTTCAGGAATTTATTTTGCCAACATGAGATTGTAAACCTGTCCCACATTGGGAAAATTATGTCCACAAATTTTCCCTTTTCCTTCCAAACTTTATTATTTAGCTGCCAAAGTATCTGCAAGCCCTTTTTATTTAGTTTAAAAGCATTTATGCATTATCTTATGTGGTAGGTAAAATAAATAGATAAGTGTAAGGTTTCTGGTTAAAAACAATAATAAGAATATGATGAGCAATATTGTACATGTGGCTTGATGTTTTTCATTCAGTCAAATTGATATATCTTTAAAGGTGCACTCATGTGCACTTATGTGCAGTGGTGATAATATTGACACCAAGGCGTGGATCCAACAATCATTTTTGGTTACCGATGCCATTGCAGAAATACACTATTCACAGTCAGAAAAGATAAGTTTGCTCTGTGTGTGAAAGTGTCCACAGTTGGTTGACTTTTCTTTAGCTAAAATCGATCTATGATTACAGTTTTTATCACTTTGGCACAATCGTCGCATGACTATTAAACTTCGTCAAACTATATGACTAACTATAGGAACATGAGGTCATTTGTTCACATGACTATAGTCATTTATAATTGCTTTGGCACAAAATGCATTGATTAAGCCTTGCAGATCAAAATAGTCTGCATTCATTTGCTATTGAATGATATTACTCTCAAATGCAATTATACATTAAATTTATATAGGCCTAGAATAAATTGACTTTACTGTGCTGTATTTTCTGTCTAGGATTGAGTGTCTGCCCCAAGGTGGTGGCAGAAGATCAGTTTTCACTGCTCAACAAGAACTTGATATTTGTAATATGATCATAGCAAACAATGCTATAAGACTAAAAAAATATCATAAAAGATGACAGCATCTTTCAAAATGTCAACTCCGTCAGTCTCTCCTTAATTGATAGAGTGCTGAAGAGAAATCCGATTGCAATGAAGCAACTCTACAAGGAACCTTTTAAGAGGAATGGTGAGAGAGTGAAGGAGCTGAGGTACCAGTATGTACAGGCAAGAATTCATCATTGTACACTACACAGTGCTGTAATCTCCTAGTCTTTCAGTATTGACAAGTACAATCTGTATATGCAGAATGTTACACAATGTCGGATATGTGTAACTGTTTGATTTACAATATCTACTGTAAATTATTTTCTAAATTGCTTTCCTATCTTGTATAGAGTGATGGAGCTGGAGGCTGATGTATCCCAACACATTTTTGTGTATGTTGATGAGGCAGGATTTAAATTGACCAAAGTCGGGAGACGTGGACATAACTATTGGTCACCAAGCCACTGTTGATTTGCCAGGCCAGCGTGGAGGGAACATTACAATGTGTGCTGCCATATGCGGGAATGACTCTGCCACATTCCCATCATTGGGCTCTATAACACACAATATCTCAATTTCCTGGAAACTCTTTACAGGGATCTCATTCCTGAGAATGAGAGGGGGTTTGTAAGAAATTACTTGCCAACGTAAGTTTCCATCATTCAAATACAGTCAGGGAATGTTTTGTTGCCCACCCATGTTTTTTGATGGAGTTTGTCCCATCATACTTCCCATTCCTAAATCCCATTGAGGTGTTATTTTCTGCATGGAGATGAAAGGTCTATGATCACTGTCCTCACAACCAGTTGTCCTTACTGGGTGCAATGGATGCTGGTTGTGAGGATATCACAGCAGATTGTCTGTGTCATGACAAATGTTTTACTCTCTTTGCATTGCAAGGGAGGATATCAAGTGTGATGCAGATGAAATGCTGTGGTAAGACAGAGAGGAGAGATTGGAAGACCCATTAGGTTGATGAACTTGCAGCATGTTTTCTTTTTTCTTGCACATATTGTAGTTTCTTAATTTTGCTTTTGTAGTTTTTTTATTTTTTTTCTGTACAAGCTTTATGTATTTTCCATTGGCTAAAGTATGCACATACAATGAGAAATGTTTGAATAAATGTTTTGTTGAAAGTATAGTGTGTGTGCCACGTTTTGACATCAATACTATTCAGCTGCCTAAATATACAATGTTAGCAATTGGACAACTTTACATAGTGGGTAACTATCACGCTTTCAGAATACATTGTCATTTTGACAAGATGTCTTTGCATTGCATTTTGACTGTCTTGGTCTAAGCAATGATAAAGGAACCTTTCATTTTGATGACAATGAATGACAATTCATTGATGGATTTACCTTAATTTGAAATATGAGTTAATCGTTTGAGTAATCACCTTTTGCGGGTCACAGAGTGGTGGGCTGAATGTACCATGTGAAGTGAGGATTGTACTTAGAGTTTTGACAATTGTAAGTTGTTTCAGTAAATGTGCGAAATCGACTGAGGAAAAACTCTGCCCCCAGTGGCCAAAGTGGAAAATGTTGGGCATATGGGCACATGTGTGCTCCATTTTCTGTGTTTGATGTCCACGGAGGGGCGCAAAAAGAAAATTGTGAAGCGATTTGTATTCAGCTGTAATATAGTGAAGAGGAATGCATATTTTATAAACTATAACCCCCCAATCTAAACCTAACCATAAGTGGAGTCAAAATGAAACCTTTGAATTTCACTTCTCACTGATTATGCAAACGTGATTACTTCCTGGATTCAACATGGAATCTGAACCCAGGTCTCCCATGCTGCTAACGCAACTTGGTTCCGGTCGCACCACAAGGGAAGGTAGACATTCTGGAGCCGATGCAAAACTGTCTGGCAGGAGTTAGCGCTTGTCAGTGAGTATAATGTGGCCAATTCTAAGGTACTGAAACTCTCACAAACAAAATGTGTTCTTCCCGTGTGATTATTTCGACATGGCCAGATCCATGTAAAATAATAATAATAAAATATAATACATTTTCATTAGTCCACTGATATGACTGGATTATGGAATCTCCATCTTATGAGAGTGAATGAGATTTTAAGCATATTTTTCAGAAGCTCTAGTAAAAAATTATAATTTCTTTAAGTGTTAAAACAAAAACAAAAAAAATGCTAAGCAACAAAACTAGTGCATTTTTAATGATCCCGCAAACCCATTATCTCTCACATCAATACCTCAAAATGCAAACATAGATCATACAATTATCATACAGAAGGCACTTCATATTTATATTTTATAACGTATAACTTCCACTGGATTTTGAGGAAAGCGCTAACATTATTGCAACCATGTGGAGAAGGCAACATTATAAGCTGAAAAGCTGGTACAAATAGAGAGCTAAGCCAGACCATTTTATCAGTCACAACCTCAATATATACTCACCTAGCCGTGACCTCACATTCAACCTTGCAACTGAAAACTCCACTCTTGTATGTTAAGGGAAAAGATCTGTTGTACACTCCGCATTGAAATATTATTATGTGGCTATGGTATGTGAATACTTCCAGGGCCAATGTTAAAAAGCCAAAGTTAAGACAGTTATGTGGACTAATATATTTAATTTGTTTGTGAACATTTTCTTTTGCTTTTCATTTCCACAATAACTGTTCAAACACCAGTGTTATCAAGAATAAACAAAAAATGAAATTAAAAAACAAAATCTGTTAATTGTAATAAAAAATAAATAATAATTGGAAAAACTAATGGAATTCTAAAATGAAGGTTCAGGAGGAGCTGGTCTATTTTATCCTATCAGTCACTGGAGTAGGCCTATAAACAGCCACTTACCTCTTTACTGTAACTGTGTGACAATTTCGGCATCCCTCTACCACCCCATCTCCTGTTTTATTTTATCTAACTTCATTAATTCATTTAATAAGTAGTCCAGAGGGGCTTTTTAGTGCTCAAGTAGAGTCTTGATCTTGAGTGCTCGATGCTGGGTAGCAAGCTAAATGTTTTTACCTTCATCAAATTCTAGGCTTCTATGAATATGTAAACTCGTGAAACAACAATAAATAAAAGAGTACATCTAGGATATGGATGTAACCTCCGTTCCCTGATGGAGGGAACGAGACGTTGTGTCGGAGAAGCGACACTAGGGGTCTCTCTTGAGCACCGAATATACCTCTGATCTATGAAAAAAGGCCAATGAGTTCATTCAGGATTTTTCTGAGGAGCCGGAAATGGTTCTGGCCACTACAGCGGTTCGGCTCAGCGACGTGGCCGGGAAGACACAACGTCTCGTTCCCTCCATCAGGGAATGGAGGTTACATCCGTAACCTAGATGTTCCCAGTCTGTCGCTCTCTTTGACGTTGTGTCGGAGAAGCGACACTAGGGGTCCAATTTAAATCACGCCATGCGCTGAGCCGTGTACGTGTTCTGCTGACACAGGAGCGGGCAGGTATTTTTTACATGCCAAACGACCGGCTGTGTCAGACTGCACGTACCCTTCACCAATGCCCCAAAAAAGTCGTCGGAATCCTTCTGGTTACCCTAGGGGAACAAGGCGACGCTTGCCAACCTGGGAACGGGCCAAGCCTGGCCGGACCTCTTTTCTCTCTATGTTTCTCGCATAGAGCAATAGACATCCGGGGCCCTTACATGCATCGAGGGAAGGGGGTCTTACCCAATTTTCTATTCTTTCAGGGGGAAAAGACCCTGCGGAGACCACACCTACCCGGCGGGGAGGTAAAGTGGTGAATACATCACATGTGTTTTTAGGCGACACGTGGAAGTTGAGCGGTGGTAGATCCAGCCTCAGTGAGGGGGAGTTGCTACAACACGGCGACCGGAGGGCAGCCAAAACGTACCCAAGGAAAACGCGGGTCCGCTCGTAAGGGGACCGTATCAGCGGAAAAATACACACAGGGGGAGTCCGAGTAGGAGTCCTCACCCTGCAGAGCACCTATTCCAGTACAGGGTAGACTGAGTACCCGCAGTGGATTGGGTCGGCAAGTTCCTCCGCTGAACTGCAGACCCATGAGGGCTAGGGAGGAATAGACCAGTGATTCGAGATGTGGAATCTCCTGGGAATTTTTTTCAACCGAGGGAAAGGGCGCTATATGCAATCGATTCACCCGGCCAGCCCATCAGCGTGTTACCGAGTTCTACGGCTTGGGTGTGACCCAGTGGGAAAGCCTCTGTTTGGAGACAGCGTTTCCTTTCCGCTGTCCCCCAAAGCATACAAAGAGCTGCTCAGAACGTCTAAAGCTCTGAGTGCGGTCCAGATAGGTACTCAAAGCATGTACCGGACACAGCAACGAAGGGGCCATGAGTCGTGACATGTGGCAGGAGCGTATGCCGCCTTGGGGATTTATGTACGCTACCGCAGTGGTGCTGTCTGACCTAATTAGGACATGTTTGTCTCAAATTAATGGGAGAAACTTCTGCAGGGCAAAGAAAACAGTCATCAACTCTAGGCAATTGATATGCCAGCGCAGCAGGGCCCCTCTCCAAAGGCCCGCAGCTGCGTGCCCTTTGCACACGGTGCCCCAACCCAATCTGGAGGCGTCGGTAGTGACTAGGACGCGTTGGGACACCTGCTGCAGGGGCACACCTGCCCGTAGAAAGCAGAGGTCTGTCCAGGGTTTTAGTGTTTTGCGGCAGGCGGGGGTGATTGTCACACGGTGCGTGCCGCGGCGCCATGCTCGTCTCGGGACTCGAGTCTGAAGCCAGTGCTGAAGCGGTCTCATATGCATCAACCCCAGCGGCGTGGCTGCGGCGGAGGATGCCATATGCCCCAGGAGCCTCTAGAAGAGTTTTAGAGGGACCTTTGTGCCCGGCCTGAATTTGGCGAGGCATCTCAGCACTGACTGCACGCTCGTTGGTGAGACGTGCGGACATTGAGACTGAGTCTAACTCCATGCCGAGAAAGGAGATGCTCTGAACTGGGGTGAGCTTGCTCTTTCCTCGGTTGACCTGAAGCCCCAAGCGGCTGAGGTGTCTGAGCACCTGGTCTCTGTGAGCGCATAGTAACTCTCGGGAGTGGGCCAGTATGAGCCAGTCGTCGAGGTAATTGAGTATGTGGATGCCGGCTTCTCGGAGCGGGGTAAGAACTGCCTCTGCGACTTTCGTGAAGACGCGAGGGGACAGAGCGTCAGAGGAATACAGGAACAGGTGTGTTTTCACGCGAACAGCATGCACAACCATCGGCTTCGAAGAAATTTTCTGAATGAACTCTATTATTTCCTCGCCTTTATACCCATATGTCCGGGGGCGGGGTATGCAAATACTGGCTGCCAACTTCTATTTGGCCTTTTTTCATAGATCACAGGTATATTCGGTGCTCATGAGAGACCCCTAGTGTCGCTTCTCCGACACAACGTCGAAGAGAGAAACAGACGGGGAACTAATTAATTTTATTTTTGTGTTTTTTATATACTGTACATTTGATAAAATATTAAACCTTTACAACGTGCCTTCATTAAACATGAAAATACTAATACAGTATATAGAGATAACAGACAGTCATGCGAAATGTACTGCTGTTAAAATAGTTAAATTATATACATTTTATATAATGCTTTATTAAAATAAACTAAAACTATCAGTCATACATTGTCAAATGTTATATGAGGTAGGTCTAACTTAAAAAACATATTCATGTGGTCTAAACATATCAATTAACTGGTTGAATTCAAATAAAATATGCTATTAATCTGACTGAATTTTCCAGACAAATTAGGTCACTCCAACATTAGTAATTTTAAGGGTCAATCATCAATCAGATCAAGTTGAAATAGATTTTTGCTATCAAATACCACTTTGCAGAGGACCAATTTTCTCAGTGTAGAGTGAAAACTAATGAAAACTAAATTCAATTATAAAATAGAAATAAAAAGTTTTTTGTGGTGAAGTAAATATAGCAGAATATTTACTTTCTACATTTTCTATTCAACATTACTCTTTCATGATAAAAAAAAAAAAATCTGTTGATTGTTACAGTCATCATGTTTTTTTACACTAAGTGTTCAGGTCTCCATGCACTCTACATCATGTTTCTATTGTCAGTAATGAAAGGTGATGTTGTCTAATAGACTACACTGCATGAATTAAGCTCCCTTAATGGCAAGCTTCTGTGTGTCATGTGGTAAATGACTAAGTTTGTTTAAAACATTTAAAACATTGAAATGCGAGTAAATTTTTAAAAGCTTGGCTTAATTCAGTTTAACATTGCTTGAGTAAAATGTACAAACAAGGAGTGAGTAAAATGTACTCAAAACAAAAATATCACAAAGTATACTTTATTTGAGAATTTCTTATTAAAGCCACCACAAATTGTGTGTAGCCTTTACATGAACATATGGTCTGTTAAATTTACTTGTAATTTCTGCGTGAAAATAGTTTCCTAGGTTTTTTAAGTAAAACCCACTCCAAATTATTTTAGTGAAAACTAAACTTTAAATTAAACAGTAATAACCCTGCCACACACACTTTCACACTTTCACACTTTCACACACACACACACACACACACACACATGTTGTGTTTCCATGTTTTATGGGGACTTTCCATAGACATAATGGTTTTTATACTGTACAAACTTTATATTCTATCCCCTAAACCTAACCCTACCCCTAAACCTAACCCTCACAGAAAACTTTCTGCATTTTTAAATTTTCAAAAAACATAATTTAGTATGATTTATAAGCTGTTTTCCTCATGGGGACCGACAAAATGTCCCCACAAGGTCAAAAATTTCGGGTTTTACTATCCTTATGGGGACATTTGGTCCCCACAAAGTGATAAATACACGCTCACACACACACACACACACACACACACACACACACACACACACACACACACACATCCTTCAGAGAAAGCCTGCAGACTTCTCTGGGCTACTGTTCCCCTCATCACAACAGGGGCTGAGAGGCATCGACAGAGGGAAGCAGAGCAACTCTCCCTCAAAATGACCCAACCAACACCCTATCATCACCCTGTAAAAGATCACTTTCCTGAAATGAGCAGAAATGGAGAGAGCAATGTCCTCATATGTAAAGGCACTGATATTTTGGACATTTGTTAACACTGTTAAAAGGAGATGATTGAGTGTTGTTGTGGAGTGGTGGTGGCGTAGTGGGCTAAAGCACATAACTGTTAATCAGAAGGTTGCTGGTTCGATCCCCAAGGCCACCACCATTGTGTCCTTGAGCAAGACACTTAACTCCAGGTTGCTCCAGGGGGATTGTCCCTGTAATAAGTGCACTGTAAGTCGCTTTGGATAAAAGCGTCAGCCAAATGCAGAAATGTAAATGTAAATGACTGTTGAAACGGTGGCTGGCTTGGATGAGGAAGGGGGAGTTTGTGTGTCTACACAAAGCTGTTTCAAACTACACCACATACCATCACCAAAGCATTTGGATTGTTGACAATGAACTTTACGAACCAGACAAGGCAATATTTCATATTTTTCTCCTTCTGGCTGTCTCCATCTCACTCCTGTGTTACTCCTGATTTTCTCTTGGGGAACCTGGAACTCATAATCATAGACTGGTGTTCAGTTTAAAGGAAAGGTTTACTTCATGTCTATAAGTGATTTCTGAATGTGATTTAATACAAATAATCAAAAAGTATGTTTTAATGCAACAAGGGATTAATACATGTTTCGACCTGGGCCTTCTTCACTGTGGCTTTGTTCAGAATTGCATACTTATTTCCTTCTCTAACCATTGCTGCTGTATATAGTATGAATAATATGTATATAATACCTGTATAAGCTAATTGCCAAAATAAGCAATATACACTACAACAGAGCTCTCTTTATTTAATCAGACTGCCAAATAAATTTTTTACACAGAATTGCATTAAAAATGCAAAATATCTTTTTTTATTTCCAAGAAGATTACTGGACGACACTGATGTGGTAATGTGACAAACATAGAGCTGCCGTGGCAACAATTTAGCATACTAGAACTGTTTGAAAACGTTATCATGGAATAATAATGGCTGATTGTCAAACTTCGGATTGAAGAGGAACAATGCAGGTTCCGTCCTGGCCGTGGAACGACGGACCAGATCTTTACTCTCGCAAGGATCCTGTAGGGGGCCTGGGAGTATGCCCATCCAGTCTACATGTGTTTTGTGGATCTGGAGAAGGCGTATGACCGGGTCCCCCGGGAGAGACTGTGGGAGGTGCTGCGGGAGTACGGGGTGAGGGGGTCCCTTCTTAGGGCGATCCAATCCCTGTACGTCCAAAGCGAGAGCTGTGTCCGGGTCCTCGCACAAAGTCGAGTTCGTTCCATGTGGGGGTTGGTCTCCGCCAAGGCTGCGCTTTGTCACCAATCCTGTTTGTGATATTCATGGACAGGATATCGAGGTGTAGTCGGGGTGGGGAAGGTGTGCAGTTCGGTGGGCTGGGGATCTCATCGCTGCTTTTTGCAGATGATGTTGTCTTCATGTCATCATCGGTCCATAACCTTCAGCTCTCACTGGATCGCTTGGCAGTCGAGTGTGAAGCGGCTGGGATGAGGATTAGCACCTCTAAATCTGAGGCCATGGTTCTCAGCAGGAAACCGATGGAGTGCATACTCCAGGTAGGGAAGGAGGTATTCCCTCAAGTAAAGGAGTTGAAGTACCTCGGGGTCTTGTTCACGAGTGAGGGGACAATGGAGCGGGAGGTTGGCCGGAGAATCGGGGCAGCGGGTGCGGTATTGCGCTCGCTCTATCGCACCGTTGTCACGAAAAGACAGCTGAGCTGGAAGGCAAAGCTCTCGATCTACCGGTCAGTTTTTGTTCCTACCCTCACCTATGGTCATGAAGGCTGGGTCATGACTGAAAGAACTAGGTCGCGAGTACAAACAGCCGAAATGGGCTTCCTCAGAAGGGTAGCGGGCTTCTCCCTTAGAGATAGGGTGAGGAGCTCAGTCATCTGTGAGGAGCTTGCAGTAGAGCCGCTGCTCCTTTGCGTTGAAAGGAGTCAGTTGAGGTGGTTTGGGCATCTGGTAAGGATACCCCCTGGCCGCCTCCCTAGGGAGGTGTTTCAGTCACGTCCAGCGGGGGAGGAGGCCTCAGGGAAGACCCAGGATTAGGTGGAGATATTACATCTCCACACTGGCCTGGGAACGCCTCGGGGTCCCCCAGTCAGAGCTGGTTAATGTGGCTCGGGATAGGGAAGTTTGGGGCCCCCTGCTGGAGCGGCTGCCCCCGCGACCCGACTTCGGATAAGCGGTTGAAGATGGATGGATGGAATAATGCCTTGTGTTACACTTACTATAAAACAAAATACCATGAAGTATAGCATGCTAAAATAGCAATCTTGTATTCCATTCCGAACATAGCCTGTGTTAACTCATTTCCCATTTGGAACTTTTATTACTATCCTTTCAGTTTTCAAAGGAGTCTATAGTTAAATCAGCAGTGCTAAACTCAGTCAAGTCAATAACTAAAATTCATGGTAAAAAATTGATCTGTTCGCTTCTTAAAATATGGATTTAACCATGTCGTATGGATTACTTTTACTCTGCCTTTATGTGCTTTTTGGACCTTCAAAGTTCTGGCCACCATTCACTTGAATTGTGAGTACCATCAGAGCTGAAATATTCTTCTAAAAATCTTTGTTTGTGTTTATTAAGAAAGAAAGTCATACACATCTGGGAAGGCTTGAAGCTGAGCAAGAGATGAGAGAATTTTCATTTTTGGGACAACTATCCCTTTAAAGCACCAAATTCAGAAACAATAAGGTGTTGCTGGCCAGATCAATGTAATAGTTAAAAAAAAAAAAAAAAAGATGCTACTAGACATCCAGTGTTCAGAATATGAATTTCATATAATTTCTCAAAAGCGGGCCAAATTCTGTTTTGTTTCTTAAATCTCTCGTGGGCCGCACCAGAGCAGTCGACGGGCCACCGTTTGGACATCCCCAACTTAAGGCTTTCCCACATTTACCTTTGCACAGCGAAATTTCATGGGATAAGAAGGTTTGAGCTGAAGTTGAGCATGCGTGAAACCAGCAAAATACGAGTTGCCAAGCAACCTATTTGTAATGCTGCATGTTACACTCTGTGAGAGAGAAATTAAAAAACTTGCCGCTAAATTTAAATTCTTATCCATTGTGTATATTCAGTGTAGCTGTGTACAAAGCACCACCCACACAGAGGTCACTGCCAAATCTACTATTGGTCAATGCAGCAAATTCTCCTGTCAAAGAGCTCCAAACTTGAACTCCATGCATTTCACTCACGGAATTTTGCTGTTCTAAGGATGGGTGGTCACAACGCATTTCGATCTCCATTCACACCCATTTAAATGTATCCGGAGTAATTTCGTACTACGCTGCATACCGAAATGAAAAATCAAAACGTCACACCCTGACCTCTTGAAGAATACATATTTCAAACCTGTGTGTTCTTTGTAGCAGGACAGTGAGTAGAATATATATATATATTTAAATTATATAATATTATTTGTTATTTGTGATTTATTATTTACTTACACCAGAAACCCTCCCACGTGACATCATATCCTGGACCGTTGTGTTGTTTGAAAAAAAGGTGCGTGGTCAAAGCCTAGTGTGACTCCTTCAAAGGAATAGTTCACCCAAAAATGAAAATTCTGTTATCATTTACTCACCCTAATGTTGTTCCAAACCCCTATGGCACACAAAATGAGATGTTAAGTAGAATGACAGCCTCAGTCACAATTTACTTTCAGTATGGAAAAAAAGATGCAATGAAAGAAGATGTTGACGGAGGCTAACATTCTGCCTTAATTGTCAGAATGTTGGGCGGACCTAGAAGTGAAATGTTTTTATTGTGCTGTATTTTATGACAATTCACTCAACACTACAAGCCCCTGACATTTTAACAGTAACATGAAGAAAAGGAAAAAAACAAAACAAAAGAAAAGCTTTTCCACAGATGCTTTGAGCCATTTTCAAGTGGCTCTAAACTAACCTTCACAGCACTATCGGATTCAGTATGTATTATAGCACTGATTTGCATTTTAATCTTTCATTGTTTTATTATGTGAATATCATTTTCGTGCAGGGTTGGGTAGAAACAAATTACATGTAACAATGTTACTTATTAAAAAATACAAAAACTCAGTAGCTGTGTTCCCTTATTATTGGTTATCAGATTAGATACAGTAAAAAATCTTCAGATTACTGAAGGGATTACTTTGAATTTTACTGTCATTACTTTAATTTGAAATGTACTTTATTCAGAATAGCATGTATTCTGTAATCTAGTGAAATTCTTTTTTTTTTTTAAGTAGCCCTCCTGTATTACACCAAATATTTACTCTTTAACCATAAACAATACTATCTGGAATATAGCTTTGAGGTGCAGATTATGGATATATTCAACCTAGCCGTCAACACATTTTTAAATGTGGTAATTTTTACTGGGGAGTGGAATGCTGGTTTTTGATTTATTTACTCTATCATCCTGTCAAGTTCACCACTGCATTTTCCCATCAGTCTGGTGAGGGGTACCACAGACAATCCACTTGTCTTATCACTCAGAGCTGAGATAATAGGGCCAGATTTACCCTGATTAGTGCTATTAGTTCTATCCCTGTCTCCTCACAAGAGATGCTTGACATGTTTCTCATAACGGCCCAGCACAGTGGCGCTGAGCAATGAGCTTGACTGACGGCTGCTCCTGGATATGGGTTTGAGTGAGGACTGTGGGAAGTGACAACCTGACCATTGCAGATGAATGAATGATACATTGAATAAGATGCATGCTACAATTGCAATATTATAGCATATGAGGGGTCATTGGACATAATTTAATGTAACAGTTCACCCAAAAATGAAAATTCTGTCATTATTTTATTCCTTATCCTTTGGACTTATCCTCATATCCAAACCTGTATTACTTTCTTCCGGGGGGGGTGCTTTAGGGAGCGACCATTTTCACCAAGTTAGACCTGCGAAATGCTTACAACCTTGTCCGTATTAGTAAAGGTGATGAATGGAAAAATGCATTTAATACCCCTTGTGGTCATTATGAACACTTGGTTATACCTTTTGGTTTAGTTAATGCCCCCGCTGTGTTTCAAGCTTTCTTTAATGATGTCCTCAGAGATATGCTTAATAATTTTTTTTTGTTTACTTAGATGATCCAAGAGCCTCCATGAACATGTACAACATGTCAGACAAGTCTTCCATCGCCTCCTGAAAACAACCTGTTTGTTAAGGTGTAGAAGGGCGAGTTCCACTGGCCCACTGTCTCATTCCTTGGATTAATTGTCTCGAATGGTCACAACCAGATGGACCCTCGCAAGACTCAGGCAGTTACTGACTGGCCACGCCCCACCACAGTTAAGGAGCTACAATGCTTTTGGGGGTTTGCAAATTTCTATAGGCTTTTTATGACGAATTTCAGCTCCATAACTGTACCTCTCACTGCCCTTATTAAAGGTCTCCCTAAGAAGCTTTCTTGAACTCCAGAGGCAGACAAGGCATTCAAGGATTTGAAGAAGCGTTTTGTCACAGCTCCAATACTTACCCTGCCTGAACCGGAGTTCCCTTTTATCATTGAAGTTGATGCCTCTAACGTGGGGGTGGGGGATATACTTTCCCAACGAGCAAGCACTGATGGGAAACTACACTGTGCTCTTTTCTCTCATCCCGTCTCTATCCCAGTGAATGGAATTATGACATTGGCAACAGGGAACTGCTTAGCATCTGTTAGTGTCTCTTCTCGGTTTCATCCTCAGTCCAATGGGCAGACTAAGGGCATGAATCAAGAGCTGGAGACCACCTTGAGAAGCCTTGTTTCATCCAATCCCACATTCAGGAGTAAAGAACTGTTTTTATTTGTGGAATATGCTCACAACACATTAAAGAGCTCCTCAACAGGTATATCACCATTTGAATTTCAGTTTGATTACAAACCTCCTCTGTTTCCAGAGTAAGAGTCTGAGCTCGGTGTACCTGCAGCAGAGTCAATGGTTCGTCGCTGCCATTGCATATAGAGAAAAGCAAGGTCAGCCCTACTATGAACAATTCGCCAACCAACGACACAGACTAGCTCCACTGTTTCACCCGGTGCAGAGGGTTTGGAATCCCACAAACTGGCTCCTCGCTACATTGGCCCTTTCAAAGTCCTGCGGAGAGTTAATCCAGTGGCATACAGGCTACAACTTCCTCCAACCATGAGGATCCACCCAACCTTCCATGTGTCACAGCTCAAGAGCTTTGTCACCAGACCCCCCTTCCCCCAACCCCCTGCTCCCTGTAATGTTGGGGACGAACCTGTGTTTACAGTCCATTGTCTGATAGTCTCACCAGGTTCGTGAAGGGCTACAATACCTAGTGGATTGGGAGGGGTGTGGTAATGGGTTCCAGCGTGGGACATCCTGAACACTGAACTAATCCAGGAGTTTCACCATCGCCACCCTGACCATCCCAAGGGAACATCAAGAGACATTCAGGGGGAGGGGGACTCTCTCCTCTCTTTGATTAATAGTCTAGTTCACCTGTGCCTAGTTTTGTCATCTGTTTTTAAACCCAGTCTTTTCAGTTGTTATTTGCTCAGTCTTCTCTTGAAGTAAGTCAGCTTCAGTTCTTTCCCTGTGCTATCATAACCCTGTATAATTTAGCAACTTAATTATGAAAAGGAAATAATTAAAAAGTTTGTTAAAATAATAAACTAACCAGAAAAGAGTTAAGAGTGTATGGAAAATAGGAAAATCTAAATAAAATGCATGCCTATATAATGATTGACATCGCAATGGTTGTCCAATTACGTGAGCTCTAAATTGGAAGTACCACCCCAGCACACTAGTTGCTGGATGGAGAAAGCAATTTTCTTTTCTCTGTAAGACTGGTGAGACAAGCAGCCTCGTAACTTTGATCAAAAGTTAACAGCATCAGATAAAAATGATAATTTATGTTCTATTTTCTTTGGATTTTGTCAGGGTTTTTTTGTCCTATGCTGGAACTGCGTTCGTTTCAGCGTGATGAAGCAAGATGGCGAGCCATTCCCCAGTGAGATGAGCATTTACTACTGTGAGAGTTAAGTTCCAACCAACACCCGAGGAGTTGGGTATGAAAGTTCTAATTACCTGCTTGTTATTCTGTCCTATAAACAGAACCAAGCGTTGATTTTGAGGGACTGCTCAAAGAGTTTTTTTCCTTGGACTGAATCTCTTGGAGTGAATCTCTTGAACTGAATCTCTTGTAGTGAATCTCTTCAACTGAATATCTTGATGTGAATCTTGAACTGAATCTCTTGATGTGAATCATTTGAACTGAATCTCTTGATGTGAATCATTTGAACTGAATCTCTTTAACTGAATTATTTGAACTGTTTACTTTGTGTTCACTACAAAGAGTTATTTCTGAATGTGATTGTTTAATTGTCCAATTTTATAATTGTGAACAAGGTCATTGTTTACGTTTAATATTGTATGTGTTCTAATAAATTTTACCAGTCCTAGAAGTTGCACCCAAATGAACAATGTGAGTCAGGTGTAAACTGCTAAATTACTGTGAATTGGAATTTTATATCACTGTGATTTTGGGTAGAGATTGTAACAAATTGTCACTCATTTTATTTTATTATTTATTTAAAATAAAAAAACAATTACTGAATTTATTTTCAATGCAGATTTTCTTTATTCCTTAAGCAGTTTTGTTTCAGTTACGCCTCCATAGTCTAACCTACTGGCCTATGGATAATATTAGTAGTAAGTACATATCAACTGACACATGTGCTATATGCACTTATAATTTATAAATTTTTGACTTCAGGAACTTTGGAATTTTTCCCTTATTTTGATGCCTCTCCATGTGGATTACACCTTTGTTGATGTTCTGGAATTGCCTTTTCCCCTAAGACTGATTTGTGCCTTTGCATCTCCTGTTGGATTATCATTTGTGTTCAGTAAAGACAGCCTTTGGAACAACACACTGTCTCCAGCCTTGTGTCTGTATTTGGGTCCAAGAACAAAAGTGTCTCCAGTAGCTCAGTGAGTCTAGCAATCCTTTCACGCTAGAGACACAGGTTCGAGCCGATTTGGGCACCCATTATTACAGAATGATTGATTCATGAATTGGAATGATCTGAACTGATCTAAACTCACAAACACAATTATACATTTGTAGTGGTTCTCAAGTTAAGAGCTCATTTGAGAGAAAGATTGTCAGGGAATAACAGGTGAATTTTCTATATCTTTTTCTCATAGAAAGCAACTTATGATTTCAGAAGACTTTGAATTGTAATGTTGCTGGCGGGCAATAACACAGGAGCAAATGAAGACGATGATGTAAGAACCCAGGTGCAGTTTATTTACAATAGTGACATCTAAAAACCATAAATCCACACGTGAAACATAAGAAACATAAACATGAACTTGACTATTCTTAAACTAGACTTGACTTTATAAGACACAGCGCAACACAAACAATACTCAACAAAGGACAATGGCAAACATGAGGTTCTTAAATACATGGACATGGGGAAACATATGCCAATGAACAAACAGAACTCCAAACAAGATAACAAGACAATAAGCATAAACCAATTACATGAAAGAACCAATAACAAGACTAATGTCATGAACGCCGGTGAAGGCGCCTCCTCAACCGGCCACCGGAGGTCTAATTCACCCGAGTTCTAACCACACCTCCCATAACCCCACATACCTGGCTTGATTGCACGCAGCTGTTCCCCATTATCGCCACGCTATTTAAATCACGCGTGTCTGTGCCTTCACTGCGAAGTCTTGTTTGTTTCGGCTGCATTACTGAGCGTTTAATTATCAACCTGCTTCTTGATCTCCTGTGTTCTTACTCTGTCTGTCTACGACCACGATTGCCTGCCACCAGCCCTTGTCTCTTATGCCAGTCTACCCGTCTTCGATATCCGCTGCCTACCCCGATCCACTGCCTGCCTGACTACGAGCTCAATTGTCTCTAACACTCCAGTCTGCTCCATATCTGAACCTTGCCTGTTTATTGACCTGAACCCTGCCTTTAAATAAAAGACTGCTCATGGATCCCAATCAACCTGAGTCTCTTTTACAACTAAGAACCAATGAAAACAAGACACACAAACATGGAGGCGAAACAGGACATCACACGGCTAGGAAACGGGAACAAAACTTTTCAGAAAACAAAACATGACCAAAAACACATCTAGACATTACAGGAATGTAGCGCATCAGTCGGATTAACCTCTTTTAAGATTTTATAACAGCAAGTTTTATAGTGCTTTTGCATACTTTAAGCTCCAGTCCCCATTCATTATAATTGCATGGACAAGAGCGACCAAAACATTTTTCAAAATTCCTTCTTTTGTTTTTCAGAGAAGAAAGTCATACGGGTTTGGAATGGCATGAGGGTCAGTAAATCATTTTCATTTTTGGGTAAAGTATGGTTGGTCACAAGGATAAATTAGGGGAGCATATACACACAGAGACTCCAGAAAACAAATGAGAAGGGCCACGTTCCAACAGGCACAATTGTGTCTGGATGCAAGACTCAAATCTGTACATGCAATTGTCTCTAATTGTGACATTGATTCTGGGAGATCTGCATTCTTCAGCCTCTTACAGTTTACCAGTGTGGCTCTCGGAGTCTGGGGAACCATTAACACGATACCAATCTAAACCAATGGCTCCAGTTCGGGCCTCCCACTGTCTCTCAGGGACAACCTGTCCAACCCTAAAGTACCTAAATGCCCCCTTCCCCCTCCATTTTTGTAGACAGAAGGGCATTAACATGAGCTGTGTGTCAATGACAGATGCATGTCAGAGCAGGGGCAATTATGAAGACGTTCTAAAAGACAGCCTGTGTCATCACATCCCACAGTCGCCATACTGAAATGAACATACCCAGCCGCTATGCGTTTGTCAGGTAATTAACTTAATGATGTGGCTATGTGAGTCACAATCTTTTCTCAGGGTGTTACTTTGCAGTTTTGGAGTCTGAGAGATTATGAAATTGGAGAAGAATGCAAGATGGAATTGTGTAGCAAGTGCGGCTGTACCGATAATGACTATATAACTATAATTACCTGAAATTAGTTTTATTTGCTCATGTAACAACATACACTGCATTGTAAAGAATGAAGCATTCTTCACCAAAAATATGCATGAAACTGCATTTGGTATTTTTTTTATTAAAAATGTAGATTGTACTGTTTTGTTCCTTGTATATTAATGGCATAAAGCACTGGTCTTTGTGTGTCACACTTAACATCATACTGTAAGTGTCACTCTCAATATCATGCTGTATATGAGCCATTCTCCATCTCCATCAACTCCACATGTGATACAAAAATGCGAAGAAGGTCTAGATAGAAATTTTGTTTTGTTCCTCATAGTATTATTTTGATGACTTAAATTTTCTGTATCTTCCTCACACATCGTATGACATAAGAAGACTTGGAAAATAGGGCATGACTTGTGTATGGGCTACTTTTGTGATACTTTTATGGTGCTTTTTGCATCCTTTTTGTAACAGACGTTTCAATTTGTATTATTGATATAATTATTATTATTATTGGAAAAAAAGTGTTTGTGTTCTGAAAGATTACAATATTTACATTATTAATGGTTTGATTTTGTACACTCACTGAGCACTTTATTAGGAACACCTGTACAACATGTGTTTATCTAATGCGATTATCTAATCAGCCAATCATGTGGCATCAGTGCAATGCATAAAATCATGCAGATGCTGGTCAGGAGCTTCACTTTCTGCTCACATCAGCCATCAGAATAGGGAATTTTTTTTTTTATCTCTGTGATTTCGACTGTGGCATGATTGTTGGTGCCAGATGGGCTGGTTTGTGTATTTCTGTAACTGCTGATCTCCTGGGATTTTCACACACAACAGTCTCTAGAGTTTACCCAGAATAGTGCCAAAAACAGAAATCATCCAGTTAGTGACAGTTCTATGGATGGAAATGCATTGTTTATGAGAGGTCAACAGAGAATGACCAGACTGGTTTGAGCTGACAGAAAGGTTACAGTTACTCTGTACAATTGTAATGAGCAGAATAGCATCTCAGAATGCACAACACGCCAACCTTGCAGAAGACCACGTCGGGCACTTTATTAGGACCATATTGTTACTAATAAAGTGCTAAGTGAGTGTATACACAATTTTATCACTTAGATCACTAGATCTCCAAACTCAGTCATGCTGAAAATAAGTTTAGCAGTTATTTCACACAACCCATAATGGTGAGCACTCATCCCACACCTTTCTATCCCCTTTCTTTCTGATAATTTTTGCATGCACAATGAGACAGAGGAATAGACAGAGACAGGAGCGTAGTTCTCATTCCTGGCAAGGCCTTCTGTGTCTTACCAAAGCCTCCGTGTCTGAGCAATAGCTGCTTACAATTTATAGGAAAATCAATCGTTGCTCCCTGTCTGTGTACTTTGCTCATTCCAAAGCTTTACGGTGCTGCACATTGTAATGTAAGCTTGGAGAGACTTGTCAGGCTAATTTATTATCCAGAACACCACAAATACAACTGGGGTTAAAAAGGAGAGTAGGATGAAAGAAAGAAAAAATGTTGCCAGGTGGGGCTTAGAGACAGGCAGTGAAATATTAATAATACTAGTAATAATAAACTTATTTTATAGAGCACATTTTTAGACAGGGAGTAACTGATGATTGAGACATTAAAAGTTGAAATAATTTTCTGCATTACTAACGTCACCAATTGAAATTACAAAAAGAATCACTATTTTCAAACAGATTCCAAAAAAACTATCTTCCCTGTCTCCTATTGGTTGTACAAAAAGATAGCCCTGCCCTTAACTCACACCATTGATCGAGCCAATGTTGCTGTGTCGGGCTGGATGGGCTTCTCAAACAAACAGAGGAAAGTTTTGATAGCACCACAGATGTTGACATTGAGGTGAAATTGAGTATTTGACTCTTTATATTAAGATGGGATATGAGAAAGAATGTTAACATAAAAAAATGACAACCTCAGCTTTGATTTGCCCTCACTCAATTTAGACCGGAGAGAGACAGGATTGAGCAGCAGCTATGGCAACCATTTTGTTTGGTGGCGACTGGTATCAGTGGGGCTGTGGCTGCACAGAGCTGTTTAGAGTAACTCGGTTTGCCATGAAAAAATCCTAAGCATGCACAAAACATAATATACAGGGACTCTGCGTCACCCAGGGAGAGAGTCTCTCTGTCTGCTCTGCTCTCAACAGGTGGCCTTGTTTGGAAATGCTGACAAATAGGAAATTTGGAGCAATAGTTGAGAATTATGGCTCATTCTAAAAGCAAAGTCCACCGTGATGGTTTTGTATAATGTCCAGGTTTCTTAGACAAACACTTTATTTGTCTTACTTTAGAAGGGTTTGGTCATTGGGTTACGGATCTGAGAGCATATATAGGAGGAATTAATTATCTGTGTTTTCTGAAAAGCCCACAGTTATAGTAGGGGAGGACTAGTTGTCACATGAGGAAGTTGTCACAATGTCTATATCTCAGTAACTATAAGGTTTTGAAATTTATAAATCAAAATGTTTTCTCAAGTTTTTCCACTATCTCGGTTTCAAAGACCTAGTTTTTATGTATTTATTTTTATGATCAAAACAAAAAAATCCTGTAATTGTAAAAGCTGAACACAATACAAACTGATATATATTATACATACAAAATACTGTATATTAGGCTAAGTTCAAGTACTTATGAAAGTAAATTTTAAGAAGTTTTTCATAAATGTCAGGAAGAGGCAAGTTGTTAAATGTGTGCTACCGTTTTCATTTTGCTGTTTCACTTTATTGTTTTGGGTGTCATAGTTATTTTATTGTTTAATTTTATCTTAAAAGTTATCAAATAGCCTTTAATAAAGTTTAAATACAGATACATGTTGAAGAAAATAGTATTGTTTACTCTATTTAGTATTTTAGTTATTCATCTCAGACAAATGTATTCTATCAGTTTCAGTAAACAGCAGGTCCCCTTTGTGACATCTTACCCCATATAGTGTCTCAAAAATGCAATAACAACATTTCTAAATGTCAATTAGGGTTATAAAAATATTTTTGAAAGTTCTAGTTTGGTCACTTTTATTTAGATTTGATAAGGGTTGTCATTTAGATCTTATCCAAGAAAATATTTTGCATTGTACAGTACCACAATGAAGGCATAGATTCATGAAGAGGAAGTCAGTTATGGGTCGGTACTTAGCATCTAACGTTGCCTGATTTTATCTTGAGAGTTAATCCCTGTGAGTCCATGCTGTTATCTGTCTACCTGTCCAGTTGTCGGGGATAAGGAATCTATTAATTAAAAACTCTGTTCAACCTATATGCTACAGCCATATGCTAGGGTTGTTTATACAGCGCTGAACGAACAAGGAAACTCGCACATTCACAATGGAACCATTCATAAACTTTCACTCTTCTCTCTGAAAAAAAGAGAGTTGCTCTTAGCATTTGGGCAAGAGGTAATTGGGATCACTCAGCTCGTCTGATGCTGATAATGGGGCAATGGGAAATTCCTGTCAGAGAGTTTGTGGTGCAAGGCGGTTTCGCAACCACCTTGGCAGGCTTTGTACACTCCACACTAGGATGGTGTATGAGTTGAAGCATGCTTGCATAGCTATCATTACACATATTTAAAACAACAACATAATACCATAAAAAGGACAAAGCTGTGAGTTGTCCTACTACTTTACTATTTTGACTATGTTAATAGCAGATGATCAGTACTGCTGTGGACTATAGGTAATACTTCGTCATTATGAAGGAAAATGCTTTCTGTATGCTCCACACCATGAACATATGGGTTAAATGTGTTTAGCACCTGCAGTTGTTGTTGGAGGCACTTTTTAAATTACTTACATTTATTTAAATGTTGTGTCCAATGTGAATGAGACATGAATGTAATTGTTCTTATTAAACAATTACATTTTAATAATGTGTAACTTCGCAGTTACACATTATTAAAATGTAATTGTTTAATAAGAGAAACATTTTGATAACAGAACATTTTAAAAGTGCTGTTGGCCAACCATGTGACTCATTTCGTGGGCATGAAATTCCAAAGTCCACCCTAAATGCCTTTAAATGTCTTTAGATCCACAACACATGTATGTTTATTATATGGTGCTTTGATCCTGACATGTAACAAAAGAAAAAAAAAAATTTAACTTTGACTTACTATATCACAATTATGACTTTCTTGCAACTGTTTTTACACAGGTATCTTGTTTTTGCAACTTTATTTCATTTAATTGCGACTTAAGGCTATATTTCACAATTGGACTTTATCTTTATTTTTTTTTAAGATTAACATATTTATTGATTCATAGAGATGACAAAGAAAAACAAAACCTATATACAATGAATCAACCTTTAACTCCCACTACTACCCCTACCCCTCCACAATCAACAACCCCACCCTGACCCCCAATGAACATCCCAGTGGTCTCACATTATTACACACACACAAAAATGTAAATATATATATATATATATATATATATATATATATATATATATATATATATATATAAACTCTGAACCTTCAACTAAAATCTGGATCTCAGCACACCACCAAAAAACATGGGTCATGTCTCCATCTTCCGATTGGCATCACCAGCAGGTGGGTGTGTCTTTAAGACCAAGCCTATGGGGCCTGGGTAGCTCAGCGAGTATTGACACTGACTACCACCCCTAGAGTTGCAAGTTCGAATCCAGCGCGTGCGGAGTGACTCCAGACAGGTCTCCATGGCAAATAAATTGGCCTGGTTGCTAGGGAGGGTACATAGGGTAACATCCTATATGTCGCTATAATGTGTGGTTCTCACTCTCTGTGGGGTGCACGGTGAGTTGTGTGTGGATGCCATGGAGAATAGCATGGGCCTCTACATGTGATAAGTCTACACGGTAATGCGCTCAACAAGCCACGTGATAAGATGCGCAGATTGACGTCTCAGACGCAGGGGCAACTGAGATTCGCCCTCCACCACCCGGATTGAGGCGAGTCACTATGCCACCATGAGGACTTAGAGCGCATTGGGAATTGGGCATTCCAAATTGGGAAGAAAGGGGAGAACAAAAAGACCATGCCTAAACAATCTAGAGGGGTCCAATAGAATCTATGTAAAATATTGAATTGCATAAGGCGCACCTTTGCGTCTCTAGATACAGACTTGACGTTTTTAGAATCCTACCCACACTCCCTCCTCCAATACAAGTTAAACTTTTTTCCCATAATCTATGATAGAAGTTAAAGCTCCATATCCCAGACTCTGAATTAGCAGGGAGTAATACACTGATGCCTCATGCCCTTTTCCAAAAGCAGTAATTACCACTCCCCGAGTGTCTGCCGCTTTAGGGGGGGTGTAAACTACTCCCAAAAATAATACAGAGCAGGTGGCGCAGCTGTAAATACGTACAAAACTGAGATTTGGGAATGTTGAACCAAATTTTCAAAATATCTCAACACTCCACTCTCTATAGCAACTCCCCTCACAATCCACTCTGACCAGCAGAAAGGGGACTTATTAATACAATATTTTGGGATCAGCCATATGCTCAAGGCAACATTTAATTAAATGTCCAAATTAAACACTCTGGTCACTTTTGTCCAAACCGAGTGCAAATGCGAGATAACGGGGTGTAACTTAACTTCTCCGGTTAGTTTGATAGAAAGGCTTTGCAATGAAGAAATTGGGCCGAGAACTTATGGTTCAATACAAAACCAGGGAGGGGCTCTCTCAGCTGGAAGGGACCAATGAGCCAAATATCTGAGACTAAATGCATAATAATAAAGCAAAATCTTGGGTAGGCATAGCGAACCTTGTCAATCGGCCTAGGCAACTTATGTTACATGTAATCTGGGACGCTTACCATTCCAAATGAAGGACTTCGCTATGCTATCAAATTGCTTGAAATAAGAGAGGGGGTACACCTACAGGAAGAGATAGCAGGTTCCAATTTTGGAAATTTTTTTTTATAAAATTAACCTTCCCAATCATAGAAAAATGTAATGAAGCCCACCTACCCACATCGCTTGAAAACCTTTTTATTTATGGGTCAAAATGAACTAACTAAATCACACAAATTAGCTGGGAATAAAATGCCCAAATACTTAATGCCCTGTTTGAGCCACTGGAAGACACCTGGCTGAAAAGCCATTGCTGGGCAGCATGCTGTCAGGGTCAAAGCTTCAGATTTAGACCAACTGACACTTAGAACTTAAAAAAGGAATTGATAATTCTGTTGAGGCAAGGCATACATTTGAAGTCAGAACTTTACATACACCATAGCCAAATATATTGAAACGTATTTTTTCCTGACATTTAATTGTAGAAAACATTGTCTTAGGTCAGTTAGGATCACTACTTTATTTTAAGAATGTGAAATATCATGATAATAGTAGAGAGAATAATTTATTTCAGCTTTTATTTATTTCATCACATTCCCAGTGGGTAAGAAGTTTACATAAACTTTGTTAGTATTTGGTAGCATTGCCTTTAAATTGTTTAACTTGGGTCAAACGTTTTGGGTAGCTTTCCACAAGCTTCTCACAATAAGATGCTGTAATTTTGTCCCATTCCTCCAAACAGAACTGGTGCATCTATTTCAGGTTTTTAGGCCTCCTTGCTCGTGCATGCTTTTTCAGTTCTTCCCTCAAATTTTGCCACAACTTTGGAGGTATGTATGGAGTCATTGTCCATTTGGAAGACCCATTTTGTGACCAAGCTTTATCTTCATGGCTGATGTCTTGAAATGTTGCTTAAATATATCCACACAATTTTCCTTCCTCATGATGCAATCTATTTTGTGAAGTGCACCAGTCCCTCCTGCAGTAAAACACTCCCACAGCATGATGCTGCCACCCCCATGCTTCACAGTTGGGATGGTGTTCTTTGGATCGAAAGGCTCACCATATTTCCTCCAAACATAACGATGGCCATTATGGCCAAAAAGTTCAATATTTGTTTCATCAGACTATAGTAAATTTGTTCAAAAAGTTAGATATTTGTCACCATGTGCACGTCTGGATTTTTTGTGGTGGTTTTGGACCATTGGCTTCTTCCTTGCTGAGCAAAAATCAGGTTTTGTTAATATAGAACTCATTTTACTGTGGATATAGATACTTGTCAACCTGTTTCTTACAGCATCTTCACAGGGTCCTTTGCTGTTGTTCTAGGATTCATTTGCACTTTTTGCACCAAAATACATTCATCTCTAGGAGACAGAATTCGTCTCCTTCTTGAGCGGTATGATGGCTGCGTGGTCCCATGGTGTTTATACTTGCTTATTCTTGTTTTAACAGATGAGCGTGGTACCTTAAGGCATTTGAAAATTGTTCCCAAGGATGAACCAGACTTGTGGAGGTCCACAATTTCTTTTTCTGAGTTCTTGGCTGATTTCTGACTCAAATGAGCCAATTAGCCTATCAGAAGCTAATTTCCTAATTGCATAATTTCTACAAGCTGCTTAAAGGCACAGTTAACTTAGTGAATGTAAACTTCTGGCCCACTGGAATCTGATATAGACAAATAAAAATGAAACAATCTGTCTGTAAACAATTGTTGGAAAAATTACTTTGCACAAAGTAGATGTCCTAAGCGACTTGCCAAAACTATAGTTTGCTAATATAAAATCTGTGGAGTGGTCAAAAAATGAGTTTAAACGACTTTTGAACCATCTTCAACTGTATCTCGCAACTGGGAATTTATATCTCGTAATTGGGACAATGCATCTTGCAATTGTGACATTATTTCTCATAATTACTCATTTTTTTCTCATGATTGCAACTTTATTTCTTGTTATTGCAACTGTGTTTCTCGTATTTGTGACTTTATTCCTCGTAATTGCAACTTCTTGCAGTTGTGACTAGGCAATATCTTGCAATTGCAACTTTATTTCTCATGATTCTGAATTCATATCTTTCATTTGCGACTTTATATCTCACAATTACAATGTAATTTATTGCAATTGTGAGTACATATCTTGTAATTACGAGAAATAATGTTGCAATTTCAAGATACAAAGATACTTTTTTTTTTCTTCCATTGCAGGATCAAGGCAGCTGTTATGACCATATCTATTGTTAATATTCAGGTTTTAGTGTACTATTTCACTATTTTACTATTTGTACTATTTAGTGTTTAGTCTATTTCAAAAAGTAGCTAGCATTGCTACTTTAAATACTCCTGTTAAACCTTTCAGTCCATTCTAAAATCTAATAAAAGAGTTAAAGAAAGAGTTAAAAAAGAGTTTAAAAGTTAATTATCTATAATTAACACTCCTGAAAGTGCACTGAAATATCTTAGAGTCCTTAACCACATGTTTCAGTGCTCCAATTAATGTTATTCTATGAAAATGGCCTTGCAGCCCTTGAGCCAAGAGGCCAATGCCAGGCAAAGCATAGTTAGTTTTGAAACCACATGTTCCAAAAACCGCAGTATAAATTTGCAGCAAAATTGTGGAGTTTAGCTGTCTATGTTTTCAAACATTTCAGTCGTGTCTAGTAATCATGTCTAGAACATGAGTCATTTACACAAATTAAATAGCCTATTTTAAGAGTGAAAATAAAACAAACAAAGCTACAATTTTCACAAATATGAAGGGTTTTTATATGTGGTTGTTTGAGTTTGACACAACATCAAGGGTGTGCTTAGGTGCGTAGTAACATTTACATGCATTTAATTGAACAGCCTTGTAAAAATACATCAAACCACTCTTCCGGAGTCTTTACACACCTTAAAGATATATTTAGATATATGGACCACCCAAGCACAGCAATAATATCACTAATTAGATTCTGTAAGAAGGCCATGACAGTTTTCCAAACATCAACTGACCTGATGATTCATTTTTAGCTGATTGATGCTAATCATTATGTCATAAAGGCAGGGGTAATCTTTCATATTTAGATGGGAAAATTATATATTTAGGGGTAGTTTACATACGCCGACAACATTGAAACCACAACATTGAAACCACCTGACTAATATTATGTACTTCCCATACATGTATTATGTACTTATAACTGCTGATCTCCTGAGATTTTGACACACAACAGTCTCTAGAATTTACTTAGAATGGTGCAAAAAACATCCAGTGAGCGGCAGTTCTGTGGAGAGAATGGCCAACCAGGGTCAAACAGACAAAATCTACAGTAACTCAAGATTCCCCTTCTGTCACTCACTCGTCGTTGTGTCAAATGAAGTGAAACAAGGGGTCTTCCTGGGACGCCAAACTTACCTCTGAACCTGAGAAAAGGGCAATGTCAAGTTGGCAGACAGAATGCCCCGCCCTGGACATACAGGTATAAAGGGAAGCAGGCAGCGAGTGCCAGTCAGAATTTTTCTTTGGAGCCGAACGGTTGTGCAACAACAAGCTGAGTTCACCACTGTTTTACTGGTGATAAGCACGGCTGTTGGATCTATGGCACATTTCCAGCTGGTGTTCTCTCTCTCTGCTCGCTGTGCAGTCCACACCCCTGGGCGCTTCGACAGCGCTTTCATTGCCTGAACGAGTGTTTCTCCTCCTAAAAAGAGTATATTTCTTCTAAAAGAGTTTGAGTTCCCACTCATAAAAGAGCAATACACAGCAGGCGTTGAACGTCCTTTTCAGGACGCATCTTTTAAAAGATATCTTTCCATTTCTGTGTAGTTCCTGGATTTGGTTGATTTCTCTCCACTTCTGACGGTCATAAAAGCTGCCTCACGTCCCTGGGCTGTGATCACACGCAGGCAGCGTTTTATGAATGGTTCATGTTCTCAGTGCGAGAACATAGCCATGGCAACATTGCGATCGCGGCTTTCTTTTCTCACGAGAGAAAGCCACTTCAACTGCCCCCTGCGTCGTTCCTTCTTCCCACGGGATCGAGGACGACCCGGCTGGCGATGAAGACGATTTGTGGATGACGATCGCTCTGGAGCTGGTACCAAGACCACTCTGTCCCCCGGTGGAGGGCCAGGAGGAGAATCCTTATTTCATTTGCCACAGCCCCATATTCTTAATAAAGAGCTCACTCACAAATAAAATTTCCTCACTCTCTGGATCATCCAGCCGGTGCGCGCCATTCTCACGGCACCCCTGCCCCAAAACTCAACAGAGGCAGTTCCAGGCAGGCCAGCGCTGACAAGTTCTGAAGACGCCTCTCTAGGACCTCTTCCTCAGTCTATAACCCGCCCCCAGCCATGTGCATGGGGCAAGGTAAGTGCTTTGAGTCTTTATTCAGCACCCAAGTCTCGGGACACTCTTCTGCCTTCCGACGTGCTATTACCTGCTCCCCGCTGCGAAGCCCCTCCCAGTGTGTCAAAAGCGATCGTCCCGATAGTGCCCCTCACGCGGAGTTTGGATGCGTTTCTTTCACTTCCCAATCCATCGTGCTGGCTGGCCAGGACCATCCGACTCGGCTACGTGATTCAGTTTGCCCGGCTCCCACCTTGTTTCCTCGGTGTTCTCTCCACTTCCGTGAGCAGCGAGAAAGCCAGCGCCTTACGAGCAGAGATCATGACCCTGCTCCTCAAGGATGTGATAGAGTCTGTCCCTCCAGCCAAGATGGAAAAGGGTTTTTACAGCCCTTACTTCATCGTACCCAAAAAAAACGGTGGGTTGCGACAATCTTGGACCTGTGAGTTCTCAACCGGGCTTACACAGACTCCCGTTCAAAATGCTCACGCAGAAACAGATTCTTACCTGCGTTCGACAGCTAGATTGGTTTGCAACGGTAGACCTGAAGGACGCGTACTTCCACGTCTGCCTCCACACTGACCCTTCTTACGGTTCGCGTTTGACGGCCAGGCGTATCAGTACAAGGTCCTCCCCTTCGGCCTGTCCCTGTACCCTTATGTCTTCACGAAGCTAGCAGAGGCAGCTCTTGCCCCGCTAAGGGAAGTGGGCATCCGCATACTCAATACCTTGACAACTGGCTCATCCTGGCTCACTCTCGAGTTTTAGGGCCAGGTGCTCAGGCACCTCAACCATCTAGGGCTTCAGGTCAACTGGGAAAAGAGCAAGCTTGTCCCGGTTCAGAGCATCTCTTTTCTCTGCATTGAGTTAGACTCAGTCTCAATGACAGCATACCTCACCAATGAGCGCACTCAGTCAGTGCTCAGGTGCCTCGCTCTCTTCAAGCCCAGCAAAGCGGTTCCTCTAAAAAACTTCCAGAGGCATCAAGCCGCTCGGGTTGATGCATATGAGACCGCTTCAGCACTGGCTACAGACTCGAGTCCAGAGATGGGCAAGGCACCACGGCACATACCATATGAAAATCACCCCTTCTTGCCGTCAGACTTTCAACCCTTGGACAGACCTCTGCTTTCTGCAGACCGGAGTCCCCTTGCAGCAGGTTTCCAGATGTGTTGTGGTGACCACAGACACCTCTTGACAGGGTTGGGGTGCCTTGTGCAATGGGCACACTGCCGCTGGCCTCTGGACAGGTCCCCAGCAGTGTTGGCACATCAATCCGGGGCAAGCACGTCTTGACCGTTCAGACAGCACCGCGATGTAGCATATATAAATCGCCATGGCAGCATGCGTTCTAGTCATATTTCACAACTCACCCACCATATCCTCCTTTGGAGTCAGGTTTCGCCCAGCGGAGAGTGGAGGCTAGACCCCCAGATGGTCCAGCTGATATGGGACCAATTTGGCAAGGCACAGATCGATTTCTTTGCCGCCCAAGACAACTACCACTGCCCGCTCTGGCACTCCCAGACAGGAACTCCTCTCGGGACAGACACGCTGGCTCACAGCTGGCCCCGGGGGCTGCACAAGTACGCATTTGCTGTGCAAGATCAGGGAGGACGTGGAACAAGTCATCCTGGTGGCCCCTTACTGGCCCACCTGGGACTGGTTCTCTGATCTTACGCTCCTCGTGACAGCACCACCCTGGATAATTACCCTGAGGAAGGACCTTCTTTCTCAGGGACAGGGCACCCTCTGGCACCTGCACCCAGACCTCTGGAACCTCCACGTTTGGCACGTGGAAGATCTAGTGGACCTACCACCTGCAGTCGTAGACATGATCAACCAAGCCAGAGCTCCCTCCAACAGGCAATTTTAAGCCCTAAGTGGCGCTTGTTCGTAAATTGGTGTTCTTACCGAGCCGAAGACCCACAGAGGTGTGCAGTTCAGTCAGTGCTTTCATTCCTGCAGGATAGGCTGGAGGGGATGCTGTCCCCCTCCACCTTGAAGGTGTATGTAACCCACCACGACGCAGTAGATGGCAAGTCCCTAGTTAAGCATGACTTGATTATCAGGTTCCTGAAAGTGCCCGGAGACTGATCCCTCCCCGGCCTAGCCTGTTCCCCTCCTCGGATCTCTCTGTGGTCCTCTCTGGCCTTCAGAGACGGCTGAAGCCACTTGATTCAGTTGAGCCCCTTTGAGCCACTTGATTCAGTTGAGCTCAAGGCCCTCTCCCTGAAGATGGCCCTCCTGATCACGATCGGCGGACAGCGGAAAGGGAACGCCATCTCCATACAGAGGTTAGCTCACTGGGTCGTTGATGCTATTTCCTTAGCTTATCACACCCAGGCCGTGCCCGCCCCCTTGCGGGTTCAAGCACACTCTACGAGAAGTGTGGCATCCTTGTGGGCACTGGCCATGGCACCTCCTTAGCAGACATCTGCAGAGCAGCGGGCTGGGCAACACCCAATACCTTTTTTACAATCTCAGGGTTGAGTCGGTCTCGTCCCGTGTTTTGTCAGGTCCAGGCTAGTAGAACTGTGCCCTTCACCAAGTTGATCCAGTGCGCCTTCTATCCCAGGTAAGCCACTAAGCATTGCTCCCTGGATGTTCTCCTCCCTAGCCTTCTAGCCTTCAGCAGAGCAATTCACCGCCAGATCCACTATGAGTCACAGGTGCTCTGTACTGGGGTCGGGCTCCACAGGCTTAGTTCCCTTTTCAGGCAAACTCCCTGTGATGTATTTCAGGATGTGGCCTCTGCATGTTTTTTTCCCCCTGAAAGAATAGGACCGGGAAAGATCGCCTTCACAGACGCATTTTATAGTGTTAAGATAGCCCCAGCCACTTCACGTCCTATGTGAGAGACATAGTGAGAGAAAAGGCGTGGCTAATGGGCCTGCTCCCATGCTTTTCACGTAGCGTCTGTTCCCCACTCAGGGGTGCGGGGAACCTAAGGTCTGAAAGTGACACCTCTTTGGGGAGGGCTACGTGCAGCCGACTGTATTGTTTTCCACTAAGGAAGGGTCGGAAACAGCGTCAGCTTCAAGGGTAAGGTTTCTTTTAATGTATATTTTGAACAGCTTCATCAAATGACGTTACAATTGTTTCTTGGCCTTGGTGTCGGGCTCTCCCTCTCGATGCTCTGTGGCTGCTGCTTTTTATGCCGCACTCCTCACACTACTGCAATTAGATACAGGTGTTAGGCTTAATTTAGCTCAGGTGCAAGCGCCCTTACCGCTTTTCTCTCCCTGACGGGGGCTTGACCACGCCCCCGCTGCCACACCGACACAGTTGCCTCTAGCACACAGTAGCCTGCTTGCACCTGTCTCGGCAGTTCATGTAACACTGTCAGTGTGTGACGTTTTTATATGGGACCCCTTGTGTTACTTCATTCGACACAACGTCGAGTGAGTGACAGAAGGGGAATGTCATGGCTACTGTTGTAATCTCTGTTCCCCGAGGGAAGGAACGAGATGTTGTGTCCCTCCTGTCACAGCACTAGACCTACCACTGTAAACGGCCATACCTTATTTTCGTCTCCTCAGTACAAAATCCTGACTGGCACTCGCTGTTTGTGTAAGTTTGGAAATTTCAGAAAAGTATGTCAAGCCTTTAGACAATTAGCAAATTAGCTTCTGATAGGCTTATTGGCTAATTTGAGTCACTCAGCGCCTCTTTGCTTGACATGATGGGAAAATTATAAGAAATCAGCTAAGACCTCAGAAAAAGAAATTGTGGACCTCCACAAGTCTGGTTTATCCTTTGGAGCCATTTTCAAATGCTTTCAGGAAATGTGTTCATCTGTACAAACAACAGTATGCAAGTATAAACACCATGGGACCACGCAGCCATCATACCGCTCAGGAAGGAGATGCATTCTTTCACCTAGAGATGAATGTAGTTTGGTGCAAAAAGTTCAAATCAATCCCAGAACAACAGCAAAGGACCCTGTGAAGATGCTGGAAGAAATAGGTTGACAAGTATCTACATCCACAGTAAAATGAGTTCTATATTGACATAACCTGAAAGGCTGCTCAGCAAGGAAGAAGCCAATGTTCCAAAACCACCATAAAAAAGCCAGACTACAGTTTACAAGTGCACATGGGGACAAAGATCTAACTTTTTGAACAAATTTACTATAGTCTGATGAAACAAATATTGAACTTTTTGCCCATAATGGCCATCGTTATGTTTGGAGGAAAAAATGGTGAGCCTTTCGAGCCAAAGAACACAATCCCAACTGTGAAGCATGGGGGTGGAAGCATCATGTTGTGGGGGTGTTTTGCTGCAGGAGGGACTGGTGCACTTCACAAAATAGATGGCATCATAAGAAAGGAAAATGATGTGGATATACTGAAGCACCATCTCAATACATCAGCCATGAAGTTAAAGCTTGGTCACAAAATGGGTCTTCCAAATGGACAATGACCCCAAGCATACCTCCAAAGTTGTGGCAAAATGACTTAAGCACAACAAAGTCAAGGTATTGGAGTGTCCATCACAAAGGCCTGAACATTTGTGGGCAGAACTGAAAAAGCGTGTGCTAGCAAGGAGGCCTAAAAACCTGACTCAATTACACCAGTTCTGTTTGGAGTAATGGGACAAAATTACAGCAATTTATTGTGAGAAGCTTGTGGAAAGCTACCCAAAGCATTTGACCCAAGTTAAACAATTTAAAGGCAATGCTACCAAATACTAACAAAGTGTATGTAAACTTCTTACCCACTGGGAATGTGATGAAAGTAATAAAAGCTGAAATAAATTATTCTCTCTACTATTATCATGATATTTCACATTCTTAAAATAAAATAGTGATCCTAACTGACATAAGACAGAAATTGTTTTCTACAATTAAATGTCAGGACTTGTGAAAAAATTTGTTTAAATGTGTTTGGCTACAGTGTATGTAAATTTCTGACTTCAACTTCATTATTTATGATTGTTTATCTTTACAATCATTACCATATAGAAATCTTAAATTAGAAAACATTGTTATATTTAATTGTTAATTTGAGAAAATTTCCCAGGTAAATTAAATAAGTAAATTTCACTTAACTTTTCTAAGATGGTGTTTCCAGCTTGTATAATTTATGAGCTTGCATGGTTTGACTCTTTACATGTTGATTTATACCGTTTTTGTTGTTGATTTCGCTGTTAGGTTTGGTAACATTTATTTTGTGAAAGTTCACTTTCTACTCAAAATTACCCATTTATGATAAAAAAAAATATATATATATATATATATATATATATATATATATATATATATATATATATATATATATTATTTTATTTTATTTTATTTTTTTATTATTGTTACCATCGTTGTGTGTTGAGGTCTGCATGCACTGGATCGTATTCCTTTTGCCTGTATAGCAAGGTTATGTTGTCTAATAGACTACATAGCATGCAATAAGCTTCTCTGTAGAAGGCTTGTGTTTGTCATATGGTACATGTCTAAGTACTTTAAGAAGTATTATTGAAATAATACACTTTTAAAAGCTTGGATTAATTCAGTGCTACATTGCTTGAGTGAATTGTACAAACAAAAGTTTTCTTGAAACAAGTAAATTTTACTAGAAAATTTCTAATTAAAGCCAACAAGAATTGTGTTTAGCCTTTACTTGAAAATGTGGTTTATTAAATTTATTAGCAATTTCTGCCTGGAAATTGTTTCCTAGTTTTATTTTATTTCTTAATTTTCAAATTTTTTAAGTAAACCCCACTCCAAATAGTTTTTTAGTGTAGTCCTAATTTTAAATGGTCCTGTATTTTCAAATGAATTTACATTTTTAAAAGTGCAAATATTCCATGTATTCTCTCAATGAATATAAGGTCTGCATGCACAACTATTATAAAGGAAATTGCAAAATGCTGTTTAAAATAGTTTTAGAAAGAGTCACAGGACACTTTCCAAAAGTGTACCCATAATTATATCAGTTTTGGAGTTTTATTCATCCTTTTTAGCCACCCTCTGATCACAGATGAACGTAAGCTTACAAAACATATTTCTGTTTAGTAACTCCACTGAAGTCAATGGGGGAGAGTTCAAATGTGCCAGGGCTACTGTGCACATGCTTATAATGATAACAGCTGAAAGAGATTACTTGCTGACACTGTGTATAACTAGTACTCACGTTTTAATCATTATTCCTAAGTGCAAAGGAAAAGTTGCACAACATTGTCACAAGTTTTTGGAGTCTTTCATGAGTAAATTTTTCACATAATAAGCTTTAAACTAAGTCAAGCTGTTTCAAAACTGAGTCATCATCACTGATTTTCTTTCCTCCTTTTTCCATGCATAATGGAAAATCTGTTCATTATCGATAATCAGGCTACTACAAAATGCTTTTTGGAGCCATAAATAAAACATTGTCTAGCTTATGATTTTTAAAATACACAATACAATCATGATCAAGAGGAGGTGTGCATTTTGGGTTACACCTTCAATAGGTATTAGACCATTACGCCCAGTAGCCGTTTTAACCACCATGCAATTGCGTGGTGCCCCGGATGTACACTGCAGCATTAGAATATAAGCTCCAGGTGAAAGTAAATAAGGAATATATTACTATTGTATACAACAAATCCTCAAAGTAATAATAAACACACTGTATCGTATTATCATGAAAATCTGGATAACAATAAATAATTGTTGGGTTATAATATTAAAATATACTGTTACAACTGAATTTCAAAATGTTACTGGGTGTAGTAGTAGGTTTTGCCCACCCTGTTCACACACACACACACACACACACACACACACACACACACACACACACACACACACACACACACACAAAGTGTTTTGTAACCATATATGTAGGTAAATATTGCTTTTTTTTATCACTGTATTGTGGAAAACAGGCATTAATTATCTTTAACTAGATTTTTATTTCATTAAACATTTTGAATGTACTTGGCTACAACGGCTGATAGGAAGACTTTATTTTTTAGTACGATAAGATTTTTTTTTAGCACAATTTTTTGGAATGGGGCCTCATGTTGGTTGGTTGCTTGGGGCCTCAGAAATTGTAAACCCGCCCCTGATTACGCCCCACATATTAACCTGTACACTGTAAAAAAAAAATATATATATATATATATATATATATATATATATATATATATATATATATATATATATATATATATTATTTAATATAACTGAATCAACCTAACTTTATTAAGTTACACCAACAAAGAACATTTTGAGAGTAGAAATAGATACTTAAGGTTACAATTCCTGGTTACCCTTATTTAATAGTGTAGCTTTACTCTAAGAAGCCTCTCTCCATAGAATACAAATTGTATCATTAAACAGGACTGCAGATGGTTTTACTGCAGACTGACAATGGAACCACAGAGCTTTGTATTGGCTTAAATTGAAAGTGCCATTTTTGCTCTTGAGGGATGTGATGAGAAAGTTATTAAAGCAGAACCTGATCAACACAATGCATTCTCCAGAGAGACATCAAATGGCAAGCTGGACATAAAAAAACAAAGTAATCATTTAAAAACCATTCTAATAAAGAGTTTTGTTCTCTAAAACAGCAACATTTCCAATTTATTCAAGATGAGGCTTGAAGGCACAGTGGATTGCAGGGACTTGAAAAACCAATGCTCTTGTAAAAAAAACATTGTGTATGTGTGTGAGTGCCTTGTTTTCCATAGGATATTCTAAATGACACTTGATGACAAGATTAAATGACACTTAAAGACTGTATTTCAGAGATTGCTCTCTAGTGTGACCAAATGGCATACCACCATCGGTCTGTCAGACATGTGAATGTTTGTCAAGGTATTTGAGGTATCCTAGATTATTTACAATGCAAATGATGCAAAGAAGCATTTTCCACACTACTGCAGTAAAGAATATTTTCCATGAGATACAATATGCAGTGCTGCCTATGAACTTTCAAAAGCACTGGCAGCATGTCCCACCTGCTTTATTGAGCAGAGAATTTAGAATGTTCCCAATGATTCGCAAAGCTCATAAAAATCATTTAAAGTCAGCCGCAAGTATGCCCAGGTGAATAGATATTTTACATTTATTGAATGTAGTTTGATTTCCATTACACCACAATACAAGCTATTTCAAAGCATATATGCTTAAATAGTTTTGCTTAATTTATATTATTTTCACTTGTATTGAGATCTATTGGAAGCCTAGAAGCAACTTCAAAATTAACATCTATTTTAATTGCCAGATACATTTAATGTAAATATAAATAATTTGTATTTCAAATTACATGTGCTGATACTGTATATTTGCATCTTAACGTCTGTATTTACTAAAGCTTATAAAAATAAGTAAACCTTTGCACAAAAAAGATGCAAAACAAATCAGAGCAATACATTTACATAAAGAGAGAGAAGTTGGGGAATGCTTCTCAAGGAAATGTTAAAAACAAAAAGAGTTCATTTATGACGTATTTGGCATTGCAGTAAACAAGATGAGAACTCAGCAGGACTCTAATAGGCATAATCGATCATGGCAGTTGCTTTCCAAGTACACACTCCCACTCTACATAAAAATAGACTCATAGTCACTATGATTTGCTTTTCTTTATATTTGGATATTTCCTTCTTTTGGCAAAGCATAATAGAAAATCTATTGTTTATCAATTATCAAGATCCTAAAACATGCTTTTTGGAGCTTCATAGTAAATAAAACTTATAGCTTATTATATTTAAAAATACACAATACAGTCATGTATGCACAAGAGGAGGAGGTGTGCATTTTTCACCTCCAAAAGCCCATAAAGCCCATATATAAACCCATAGATTAGATCTTGTATTGGACATACTCTAAGACACTTCTCATTGTTGAAAACAAATTGTGTATATAAACATGATTAACTATGAGGAGCAAGATGTTATAACACAATTATGCATCAACGTCAAGGTACAAAAATCTATTTGTATCTGCTGTGTATATCACACAATAGGGTCTGTTGGTACCATCCTATAAGAACACAGATACCAATGATTTTGCTTTTGGATTTGAAAAGATGTTTAATTTTTCTGAAGAAGCAAGAACCTCACTGTAGACAGAACAGGGGAAAGGCAGATATGGACTGTCCTCAGTAATGTATTTAATTTATATCCAACTGTCTTTGTCTTTAGTTGCTTTGTTGGTTTCAATTTGTCCATGTATCTTCCATGAAGATGTATCAGCCAACAACTTTCATGGTGGCAGGCAAATAATATCTTATGAGGAAATCTGGTGCTGGGTGAAAGTCCAACGCGGAGCTATGTGCAGTCTTATTTGGCCTGCCAGATTTAGCCTGGCAATAAAACAAGGCTATACACCCAACAAAATGCCCATGAAATCTGAACCATTCTGTATTGTGATGGATGCTCCAGCTGCATTGTCCACAAATATGGAGGTGTACTGCCCAGCCTACCAGAAAGAAAACATCACATTATTCAAGTATTTCAAGTATAATGGCATGTATCAAGTGACATAATGTTTTGTGATAATTTTGATGTCAACAATTGAACAATATATTACCCAGTATTAAACTAGAAAATGCTGCAGTAGCATCAGAAAACCAGGCTTCCATGGCACCGCACAAATACACGATTCACATTAGAAATGTAGTTCCAAATGTAAATTTGGGAGGAGCTTGATCATCTAATCCTATCAATTATATTGCATGGGTATACACTGGCAGCCAACAGTTTGGAATAATGTACAGATTATATTGTTTCGGAAGGAAATTGATACTTTCATTCACCAAAGTGGCATTTATCTGATCACAGAGTATAGTCAGAACATTACTGATGTAAAAAACACCACCATCACTAATTGAAAAAAGTCATTTTTGATCAAATCTAGACAGGCCCCATTTCCAGCAGCCATCACTCCAACACCTTATTCTTGATAAATCATGCAAAATTGCTAATTTGGTGCCAGAAAAATCACTTGCCATTATAGCGAACACAGTTGAAAGCTATTTGGTTTGTTAAATTAAGCTTAATGTTGTCTTTGTGTTTGTTTTTGAGTTGCCACAATATGCCATAGACTGGCATGTCTTAAGGTCAATATTCGGTCAAAAATTAAAAAAGAAAAAAGAAAGAGCATTCTCTAGAAGCTCATCAGTCAATCATTGTTTTGAGGAATGAAAACAATGATTGAAAGAGGTCTTAAATTTGGGGGTGAAAATACAGAAACCATGATATGACCTAATGTGATTATCAAACTTCAAAAGAATACATATTGACAATTAACAATTTTAATGTGATATACTGGAAAACATGTATTTTAAACTTGCATATAGCCTAACCTGTTTTACTGATAAGCAATGTTAAGGCCATATTGAATTTGTGCCCCTGCCTGTTTTGTAAGAGTCTGTGATACATGATTTATTCTGAGATTGTGTGGGTTTGTTTTAGAATGGGGAAACGGTATTAATTTTATTTGTTCAGGTCTTGAAAAAGGTCTTTAAAAGTCTTACATTTTAAAAACTCTGCAGCAACGCTGTACCAAGCTGTGTTGATGTATTTAATGTTGAAACAAGAAGTTTGGGCGGGACATATCGAAGATGGAATGGATCAACTTCCCTAAGGCTTACCTGAAGTTCCAGCAGTCCATGGACATACACTGTAAATATCTTGCTGTTACTCTCAAGGCCAACAATCATTTCCAAGGACCTGTACAAAGAATAAAATAAGTTGAAAATGTATTGATTTGCAGATTTCAGAAATCATTACAATTTCCCCTTGACAGGTTCAGCAGTTATTAGTCTTTGGTAGCAGAAATGTGTCTTTGACACTATTCTGATCACCACTGGACCAGCTCATTAAAAATGTTCCACTTGAATGCAAAAACTAAAGCTATGTGGCAGTCTTACTCTCTGACCCAGATCAGAATGCACAGCATGAGTTAGGCCCCACTAATCACACTTCAATTATCTGCTCTTCTCTGGTTTAAAGTTTTTATGGAGAATCAATCATTTTTGTTTTCTTTCTAACTGATCTCAATGAGCTTTATCTCACATCCTTTGAATTTTTTAGTGACTCTAGTGGTGTAATGCGGTATGGGAAAACTGAACTTAATATTTGCTTTTATTTAGTTTTTTATTTATTACATTTACAAAAAATGAATTAGTATAATTGCTAAATATTTCCTTTATGGTTGTTTTAGACTGTTATTGTTATGATCCCTTGTTGTCCGTCCCGTGTTTTCTGTTTCTCCTGTCTCTGTTCATATTCCATGTCACGTTTTCCTTGTTGTCCGCCCCGTGTTTCACTGTCTTCGTGTTAAAACTACATTTCCCATGATCCCCAGCACTCATCACTGCCAGCCGTGTGTCATTGTGCTCACCTGATTGTAGTTTGTCATCATCTTGTATCCAGTGTATATATACCCTGTTTGTTCTCCATTCCCTTGTCTATCGTTGATGTTTGTGGACGCCTGTCTTCGTGCTCTTCCTCGTGTTCATACTGCCGGTTCTACGTTTCATGGTTTCCGTGTTTGCGTTTTGTTTCCCCATCGCGGGTATTTCCTTTGTTTGTGTTTTGTCCGTTAGTTTTCACCGTTGTTAATAAAGTCACTGCATTTGGATCCAACTCCTTGTCTGCCTCCTCCTGCATCGTAACAGAACGATAGACCACCTATGGATCTAGCAGCGGTTTTCCTTGAACTGGCCCAGGCAAATCTTCCCCTCCGCGAGTACTCACGACTCTTCTCCACGGTCGCCATCCACACCGGGTTCGACGACGATGCCCTGAGGACCATCTACTGGGTCGGGTTACCGTCATCCCGGCGGAGAGAGGCGCCGAAACCCGGAGACCACCCGTGGAGGGAGTTCGTGAGTCTCGTGCTGAGGAAACTCGCGCCCGAGGAACCACCCCTCGTGATTCCGGCTGTCGAACCTGAGCCCCTACCTACCCGGACCAACATGCCAGCGCTGCCAACTTCGTCCGCCCGAAGGAGGAAGAGAAGGAGGGCTTCCGCCTCCCAACCCACGCCTTCCACGGTCAGCGAGCCAGAGCCCGCGCCTGCCACGGTCAGCGAGCCAGGGCCCACGCCTGCCACGGTCAGCGAGCCAGGGCCCACGCCTGCCACGGTCAGCGAGCCAGAGCCCACGCCTGCCACGGTCAGCGAGCCAGAGCCCACGCCTGCCACGGTCAGCGAGCCAGAGCCCACGCCTGCCACGGTCAGCGAGCCAGAGCCCACGCCTGCCACGGTCAGTGGGCCAGCGCCTGTAGCCTCTACCGTCCCAGAGCCAGCGCCTGTAGCCTCTACCGTCCCAGAGCTCCCGAGCTTTCCAGAGCTCCGCCTCCCGAACTTTCCAGAGCTCCGCCTTCCGAGCCTCCCGAGCTTTCCAGAGCTCCGCCTCCCAAGCTTTCCAGAGCTCCGCCTCCCGAGCCTCCCGAGCTTTCCAGAGCTCCGCCTCCCGAGCTTTCCAGAGCTCCGCCTTCCGAGCCTCCCGAGCTTTCCAGAGCTCCGCCTTCAGAGCCTCTCCAGCCTTCCAGGGCTCCGCCTCTCAAGTCTCTTGAGTCTTCCAGGGCTCCACCCCTCAAGTCACTCGAGTCTTCCAGGGCTCCGCCCCTCAAGTCACTCGAGTCTTACAGGGCTCCGCCCCTCAAGTCACTTGAGTCTTCCAGGGCTCCGCCCCTCAAGTCACGCGAGTCTTCCAGGGCTCCGCCCCTCAAGCCTCTCGAGCCTTCCAAGGCTCCGCCACTCGAGCCTCCCAGGGCTCCGCCTCTCAAGCCTCTCGAGCCTTCCAGGGCTCCGCCCCTCAAACCTCTCGAGTCTTCCAGGGCTCCACCCCTCAAGTCACTCGAGTCTTCCAGGGCTCCACCCCTCAAGTCACTCGAGTCTTCCAGGGCTCCGCCCCTCAAGTCACTCGAGTCTTACAGGGCTCCGCCCCTCAAGTCACTCGAGTCTTCCAGGGCTCCGCCCCTCAAGTCACGCGAGTCTTCCAGGGCTCCGCCCCTCAAGCCTCTCGAGCCTTCCAAGGCTCCGCCACTCGAGCCTCCCAGGGCTCCGCCTCTCAAGCCTCTCGAGCCTTCCAGGGCTCCGCCCCTCAAACCTCTCGAGTCTTCCTGGGCTCTGCCTCTTGAGCTTCCCGAGCATCCCAGGACCCCGCCTCTCAAGTTTCTCGAGCCTTTCAGAGCTCCGCCTCTCGAACCTATCGAGCCACTCAGGGCTCCTCCTCTCGAGTCTTCCAGGGCTCCGCCTCCAGAGCCTCCTACGGCTCTTTCATTTCAAAAACTTTATTTATCCCCATGGGGCAATTGCGAGACCCGTAGATTAGTACAAATAAATCTTTCATAATAAAGATAAAGATAACCTTATATGTTAAAAAATAAATAGACAGATATATATCAGCATTGTCAACAAATCCAAGCAGCATTTACCAGTTGATATCGACAATTAATTCACATACTATATAGTTTGATTGTAGTATAAGTAAATGGATTCAGGCATAATAAGCTCATAGTCCGCTCTTGCAAGTATTTAAAATCACTAAAAAAGTGTGCGTGTACTTGAGTGTGTAAGCGTGTACAGTGGCATGAAGTAACTAGTAATCAGGTTAAGAAGGAGTTCAGAGATGGTTGGGAGTTTAGGAGCTGGACAGCCTTAGGTACAAAGGTTGCCCTTCTCCTCTGAGTTCTGCAATTTGGACAGCGTAGCTGACGTCCAGAGGGAAGCCACTCAAATGCAGGAAACATAGCATGTGAAGGGTCCTGTAAAATCCTGCCAGCTAACCTCAGCATCTGCTGCTCACATACAATGGGAAGGGCTCTGACCGGATGTCCTATTATTTTGGAACAGACTTTAGCTGAGTTTTGCAGGCAGTTTCTATTTTGTAGAGTGGTGGAGTGGAACCAGCAAGAGATGGAAAATGTCATAACACTCTCAATAAACGAATAGTAGAACGTTTTGAGGATGACCTTGCTGACCCCAAATGAATTGAGTTTCCTCAGGAGATAGTGCCGCTGCTGGCATTTCTTGAGGATCTCCTCCGTGTTTGAATTAAATTTCATCCGATTATCAAAGATTGTACCCAGATACTTATATTCCTCAACAATTTCTACAGGCCTCCCATGGATAGTGGTACATCCTGCCATAGCCAGTTCCCTCTGCTTGTTGGAATAGGTCACTACCATATCCTTGGTCTTGTTCACATTTAGTTCTAGGCAGGATTTATCACACCATTCCACAAACTCCTGAAGAACTGAGCTGTGGTGCTGCAAGGAGCCCGAAAGCAAAGATAGGAGAACTGTGTCAACAGCGTACTTTACCAAATGGCAGTTTGGCTGGGAGGACCTACAGTCATCGGTGTAAAGAATAAACAGCAGGGGTGAGAGGACACAGCCTTGCGGGGAACCAGTAGATGTGAACAGGACATCAGATAATGAGTCATTGACCAGGACTCTCTGTGACCTGTTGGTAAGGAAGTCGATTATCCACAAAATCAGTTGGTCATCTAGGAGGAAAGTAGAGAGTTTCTCAGCAAGAATATGTGTCTGCAAGGTGTTAAATGCTGAGGAGAAATCAGCGAAAAGGAGTCTGGCTGTCATATTCGGAGAATCCAGATGTTTGTGGATAGTATCAGTAATAAAAACCTTTGCATCATCCACCCCTCTACCTGCGCGATAAGCAAACTGAAGTGGATCCATCTGTAAATCCGTAATCTTAATAATATGCTTTTTGATGACCCTCTCCATAGCTTTCATGGCTAGAGAGGTGATAGCCACTGGCCTGAGGTCGTTCATGATCTTAACAGTACTTATTTTGGGATTGGAATAACTGTGGAATCCTTCCACAGCTGAGGAACTGTGCCATCATCCAGGGATCTCTGGAACAACACCTGGAACACTCCCCCCAGCTGCTCAGCACAGTACCTCAAAGTACGACCGCTGATCTTGTCCGGCCCTGTTGCTGTGTTGACTTCCGTCTTCTTGAGGGCTCCCACCACATCCTCTGTGTTAATAGTAAGTGAGGAGTCACCAGGTTTGGCTCTACTCCCAGAGACTCCAGAACTTTCTAGGGCTCCGCCCCTCAAGCTTCCTGAGCCTTCCAGGGCTCTGCCTCTCAAGTCACTCGAGCCTCCTACGGCTCCGCCTCACGAGCCTCCTGCGGCTCCGCCCCTAAAGGCCCCTACGGCGCCACCTTCCTCGGCTCCGCCTCCTGAGCCTTCCTCGGCTCCACCTCCTGAGCCTCCCTCGGCTCCACCTCCAGAGTCTTCCAAGCCTCCGCCTCTAGAGCCTCCTACGGCGCCACCTCCGGCGGCTCCACCCTCGGAGCCTCCCGGGCCTCCTACGGCTCCGCCTCCCGGGCCTCCTGCGGCTCCGCCTCTCGAGCCACCCAAGCCTTCGACGGCTCTGCCCTCAGAGCCTCCCGAGCCTCCTACGGCTCCGCCTCCCGAGCCTCCTACGGCTCCGCCTCCTGAGCCTCCTACGGCTCCGCCTCCAGAGCCTCCTACGGCTCTGCTCCCAGAGACTCCAGAGCCTTCTAGGGATCTGCCTCCAGAGCCTCCTACGGCTCTTCTCCCCGAGCCTCCCAGAGCTTCGCCTCTGGAGCCTCCTGCGGTGCCACCGCCCTCGGCTCCACCTCCTGAGCCATCCTCGGCTCCGTCTCCTGGGCCTTCCTCAGCTCCGTCTCCTGAGCCTCCTACGGCTTCGCCTCCTGAGCCTCCAGAGCCTCCCTCAGCTCCGCCTCCTGAGCCTCCAGAGCCTCCCTCAGCTCCGCCTCCTGAGCCTCCAGAGCCTCCCTCAGCTCCGCCTCCTGAGCTCCCAGAGCTTCCCTCAGCTCTGCCCCCTGCTCCTCCAGAGCTTTCCATGGGTCCGCCTCTCTTGGCTCCGCCTCCTGGGCCTCCAGAACCTCCCACAGCTTCGTCTCCAGAGCCCCTCTCAGCTCTGCCTCCGGGACCTGGCCCCGTCCTGAGGCTGCCTCCCAGGCCTCCTGGACCTGTCCCTGTCCGATGGCCACCTCCCAGGTCCCCTGAACCGGCCTTTGCCTTGTGGCCAGCTCCCGGGCCACCCAAACCTGTCCCCTTAGTGTGGCCTTCTCCCCGGACCCCTGACCTAGTCCCTGTCCTGTGGCCTCCTCCCAGGCCTCCTGACCCAGTCCCTGTCCTGTGGCCTCCTCCTGACCCTGTTCCCGTCCTGTGGCCTCCCCCCAGACCTCCTGACCCAGTCCCAGTCCTGTGGCCTCTTCCCAGGCCCCCTGACCCAGTCCCTGTCCGGTGGCCTCCTCCCAGGCCCCCCAAACCTGTCCTTGCCTGGTGGCCAGCTCCCAGACCACCTGAACCTGTCCTTGCCCTTTGTGCCCCTCAGGACTTCCTGCCTGCCCTCTGTGCCCCCCTGGACCTCCTGCCTGCCCTCTGTGCCCCCTTGGATTTCCTACCTGCCCTCTGTACCCCATTGGACTTCCTGCCTGCCCTCTGTGCCCCCTTGGACTTCCTGCCTGCCCCTCGTTGCCCCCTGGACTGTCTATCTGCCCCACGTTGCCCCCTTGGATTGCCTGTCTTGCCTCCCTTTGGTCTGTCTAATTGTCCCTTGTATCTCCTTGGTCTGTCTCTGTGTCCCTTGTGCCCCCCTTCATCTGTCTGTTTTCCCCCCGGGTCTACCCCCTCACTCCTTGGTCATTTTTTCTTGTTGTTGTTCTTGTGGGTCTTTTCCCCTCTAGGACCGTCTGGAATCCGGTCCTTTTGAGGGGGGCCTATGTTATGATCCCTTGTTGTCCGTCCCGTGTTTTCTGTTTCTCCCGTCTCTGTTCACATTCCATGTCACGTTTTCCTTGTTGTCCGCCCCGTGTTTCACTGTCTTCGTGTTAAAACTACATTTCCCATGATCCCCAGCACTCATCACTGCCAGCCGTGTGTCATTGTGCTCACCTGATTGTAGTTTGTCATCATTTTGGATCCAGTGTATATATACCCTGTTTGTTCTCCATTCCCTTGTCTATCGTTGATGTTTGTGGATGCCTGTCTTCGTGCTCTTCCTCGTGTTCATCCTGCCGGTTCTGCCTTTCATGTTTTCCGTGTTTACGTTTTGTTTCCCCATCGCGGCTATTTCCTTTGTTTGTGTTTTGTCCGTTAGTTTTCACCGTTGTTAATAAAGTCACTGCATTTGGATCCAACTCCTTGTCTGCCTCCTCCTGCATCGTAACAGTTATAGATCATCTCAGAGTATTAAGATTACTCAAATAAATACTATATATATATATATATATATATATATATATATATATATTGTTACATAAAAACAAGTTTTCCAGTGATACAGTTTAAGAATTACCCTCCTGTTTTGTTGCTAAAACCAACAGGAACCCTATGAGTCAAAGGTGGGGTAGTAAAGGTTATTAAAGTGACAAGCACCAGACTGAAGGTGAGAGGACATTTTTTTAAAGGCCTGCTCCACTTTAACACAGGAAATGCCTTGCTGGTTCCATACAAACTAGAACAGACAACATGCTTTACAGATCATGCATTACACACAAAGAGCAAGAGACTGCTGTCTTTGCCAGCCACTGTTAGACTAACAACCAACAAACACTGAAAGAGAATTTATCCTTATTTGCCACTCCTATTCTGTCTCAACCAGCTCTTGCAGCCCTAATAGTTGTTGTTTTTTCTTCCCTTTAAGTAAGATCATTTTGGTTTAATTTGCGAAAGAGGATTTTTATGACATGCGCTCACACGCCTAAGCCACCTAAATAAAAACCACATGCTCTGAATTTAAAAGGAGCTCAAGAAAAATGCACATTTACATCATAAGTGATGTACTTCTTAGAGCCTGAATCATGAATTTATATTGATGTGGTTGTGGCTTGTGGATGCTGAGTCTAAAATCGAATGTTTGACTCTAATAAATAGACTACTTTTGGGTAAATTATACATAATATAAACATAATTACTTTCCTAGCTAAATTGCTGGTGTCAGCTTAGTACCCTGAAGAAGGCAGTTGTGCCAATACGCATGGGTTTTCAATCCACATTTCACCTTTTTTACTGTTTATTATAGTTTTTCAATTGTTTATAATATGAAATAATAAATAGCCACCTTAATAATGTGGTTTTAATGAAGAACTGATGAGTGCCTTGGAACCTACTTCATGGTGTCAGCTTTTCTCCTGGATAGATTTGCTAAGAAAACTGACCTAAAGTCACTAAAACTGTCAAGAAATTTTGAGTAGCCAACACAACTTTTGGTTGACAAAATTTTTTTTTTTTTAATAATTGATCATTTACTCACCCTCGTGTCTTTCCAAACCAGTATAACTTTCATTAGATAAGCAGTGAGGTCCAATTTGTGAAATAATTATTATTTAAAATCTTTTCACTAAATCAATTCCTCAAAGAGAGCTAGGGCAGATGTCAAGATTTTCAGTGAATAGCGATCTGTCTTTTCAATCTGTCTCATATTACTTTAGAAGACTTGGAATATTGCACCTGAGTCACATAGACCACATTTTGATTATACTTTAATGATGCTCTTTCCTCCTTTTTGAAGCTTGAAAGTTTCAGTCCCTATATATTGTAATTGCATTGAGAAGAGCAACCAGTAAATTCTTTAGTGTTCCATAGAAGAAATTCATACAGATTTTGAATGACATGAGGGTGAGTAAATTATGTCAGAATTTTCATTTTAGTTTCAACTATACTTTTATTGTGAGAAGGTGGAAACTTACGTATATCTGTGGCAGAGTGATTCAATGCAGATCAAAACTCTGACATTGTCTCTGGCTCTCAGCTGGTTCTTACTTTTCTTCACCTCAGTGTGGTCTACAACAAAGTACAAACAAGCACTGTAAATTTCAGAAGTTTCTCCACACCAATTCATTTTCAAATCGAAAATGAATGCAGCATCTCAGTAATATATTAAAGCCAATCTATGCAGAAATACTATATTCCCCTCCTTTTTTGAAAGCAAGTCCTGAGAATACTTTTCATTAGTGCACATTAAACTGTTGTACAGTTTGATGTATTATGAAGAGTACAGGCTGTTGAAGTGTTGTGTTTGACAGAGTTTTGAATCTGGGGCCCAAGATGCCAGAGCCAGTCATGTTTGACCTCCGGCCGCGTCTAAACATTGGTCTTTTCTGTAAGTCTGCAGTGGATTTGTGAATTTGTTTGGGGATGTTGATTTTCTGCCACAGTCTACTGCAGAGAGCCAATTCCTTTTCCCGGAGCTGCATGGTGGCGCCACAGCTTAGGAGAGTTTTGCTCTGGGAGTCCCTTGGGCTTATTTTAGTGTAACTCCATGTAAGCTTTCACTCTGATAGCATGAAGTCAACAAGATCACTTAATTTTCCCTTTAGAGCATGAATAAACAATAAAAAATATGGCTGAGCACTTTCAGGCATGGCACCAAATATTTCTCTTTCAACTTGCAAAATCGTGCAAGATTGCCAATATTAATCTCAGAAAACAAATGCAGCAAGGGTGGAATGCACTGTAAGTTATGGGGAAATTGAGAATGTACCAGCTCTGAAATACATTCATTACATCTTCTAATGGAGCTGAAATAGCAAAAAATAGTTTTTATACAACATTTTATACAACAGTTAGTTCTGGAGCTTTAATCTGATTGGAAAAACAGCATTCCAAAATATTTAGTATAACAACACTTCAGTAGCCATTTTTCCATCCAAGTTACACATTTAATTCATAAGAAAATGTATATTATTGCAAAAACAATTTGCGAATAATGCAACATTTCCATCCCATGCCTTTAAAAGAACAAAATCGGTACTTCTGGGTAAATTGGTGCAAATTAGAAATTAAAATTAATATTCAATATTCTATATATATTGATTCTATAGGAATATATATGGTAATTGTTTTTCCATCGTAGTTTATACCCACGTCTTCTTATCTAATTAAAAATGTATCCACCTTAAGTAAGCGTATATATTCTTTATGCTATTTTTGACATTTTTATGCGCGTGTGTTTTGGTGCTTCCATCCAGCATTTTTATGCGATATTTCGTTAATAAATGTTAATAAAAACACATGGATGGAAACCCAGCTAATGTTTGTATAACTTTGCTTGTCTGTGTTTGCCGCATTCCAGACAGACTGTCTGTTCATTGCTAAGTGAAATACAAGGTTGATCCTGCTTTGACTTTATACATATTTCGCTAGCGGTGCTAAAATACTGTATACAAATAACTGGCCATACTATGTATAAAATGTGTGTAACTCGATATTAATTTCTCAATTAAGTTATATCACACTCTCAATCGTGCTGTTGTAATGAATATCAGCACAGTGCTGTTTAGTACAACAGCACTCTTGCTCATGTGATATTGTGTATTTATACATTTGTGTGACAAAAAATACTGTAATTACTGTAACATTCTCAAATCATTCATTATCAATAAATCAATCAATCAATCAAACCAAATCCTTGTCATATCTAAAACATATCTCTCAGACGGAAGAATATTATCAACAAAAGACAGTGATTATGAAAGATAGAATGCTTGTTATTAGTGAAGTGAACCTTTCGACCTTTCCTTACCAATATGAACATTGGCAGAGAACTGATAAATTCCAGTTATGGGAGCTGTAAATCGGCCAGTGGACTGATCCATCCCCGTCCCTCTGAGGAAGGCACCTTTGGCAGGAGGCTGAAGGTATGAAATAGGTGAGAATTATTAAGGGCTTACAATGAACAACGCATACCAAATAACCAGTTTCTACAATGAATCAGAAGCTAGTATACAAACATCAACACCAGTCACTTTTTATAAAAGAAAATAACTTGAAGCGATATAAAAGAAAATCACAGGAACGCATAAACTGTTAACCGCCATTCCAAGCAAATGTCTCAAGTATAAGTTTTTTTCAGCAGAATACTTACTCTCTTCACTTTAATAAAGCCGCATACAAATCGCAGCATCCCGCATACAGTGTTAGAAAATAAACCAGTTTTAGTGCTCAGTTTGGGAGCACAAAACCATTAAATGGCTAGAAATATGTAGACATCTGCCAAGAATCCTCTGATTCTGTTTTTGATCAAAACTGCACGGTGCAGCAATGCCAGACCACATTATTCTGCCTCCAGAACCCACCAAGAGTTCCAAACCCAGACCCTTTTATAATGAATCCTCAGATTAGTGTGCTAAACACTATTTCAGTTATGCCATTTTTGTGCTGTCAGCTCAGAACACATAAAATAAATACCTTTTATTACATGTTAGATCCAAACATACAGCTGAAGAAGAATATGATTTCTCTTGATGTGTGTTTTTAAATTGGATTAAAAGTCAACTTTGTGTTGTGTTGTGACATTTACAACCATTTCACCAACATGACAAATTTGAAAGAATATATGATCCTAGTTTCTCTAATATAGAAAACGTCATGGTTACTATTGTAACCTCCGTTCCCTGATGGAGGGAACAAGCGTTGTGTCAAATGTAGTGACACATTTCAGGATGTGAGAGATAGCCTCCGTCTGCCTCTTTACCGCCGAGGGGCATTGAGAAAGCGGGCCTTGTCAACATCACGCATCTCGACCATGTTCGGCGTTCCTGGACCAAGAGGGTTGCCATCGCCAGACTGTTGTGGCTCTGAGAGCGAGGTTGGTGGCAGAGCGCAGTTCCTGCAGCACATCGGGGTCAGGACTACCCAGGTGCAGTTCTTTAAGGACCTGCAGGAGAGCCATGGCATGCAGGGCGAAGGCGGCCTGTCTGATGGCGCTGTAGGCTTTCGAGGTCAGCAACGACGTCATCCAACAGGCCTTGGAGGGGAGTACCGGGTGATCCCACCAGGTGGCGGCGTTCTCTGGGCACAGGTGGATCGTAACCACTCTGTCCATCTGGGGGACCTCCGTGTACCCGTGGGCCGCCCCACCATTAAGGATAGTGAGAGCGGACGAGTGAGGAGGCCAGTTCCTGGCAGTAAAAGGGGGGAGTGGCTGGGAGCAGAGCTCTGACATCGACCAATCGTCAAGCCGTGAAGACTGTGGAGAGGACAGGGGTTCCATTCCAAGCCCACACTCACGGCGGCCCGGGCAAGCATGTTGGCCATCTGCACGTCGGCCTCAGACTGGGCAGGCTGACCCAAAGGTGGCAGTCCAGTCGTGTCCTTTGCGTCAGACGACTGAACGCTCTCCGATGCAGCGGCAACATCAACATCTAATTTCGGGGGCTCAAGAGAGAATGTGAGGTGGCCGTGAGGTGAGCTGCACTCACCTCGAGTCCGGACAGAAGCAACGAGCATGCCGGGGGGCAGGTAATTTGTGGGGATTTACCCGTCGAAACCGAGCCCGCTGCCATCCCCAAATCGCCTCCATTGCCAGCCGGGTCGTCCTCAATCTCAACGCTGCCATGGTCATGTTCTCGCAGTGAGTACATGAACCATCCACAAACACTGCCTCAGTGTGATTGTTGCCCAGGCACACAAGGCATCATCTATGACTTTCAGTCTTGGAGAGAACTGCACAGAGCTGGAAAGGCATCTTTAAAATGCCTGCTGTGTATTGCTCTCTTGTGAGTGAAAGTAAACTATTTTAGAGGAAAAATACTTTTTTAAGAGAGAACACTCTTTCAGACAGAAGTGCTGTCGAAGCGCCCAGGGGCGTGGACTGCACAGCGTGCAGAGAGGGAGAAAGCCGCTGGTAATGTGCCGTAGATCCAACAGCAGTGCTTTGCCAACAGAGGTGAGTGGAACAGTAGTGAACTTCATCTTGCTGCTGTACAACCGCTCGGCTCCAAAGAAAAAATCTGACTGACAGATGCATGCCCGCTTCCCTTTATACCCATATGTCCGGGGGCGGGACATGCAAATTCTGTCTGCCAATTTCTCATTGGCCTTTTCTCAAGTTAAGAGGTACGCAAGGCTCTCAAGAAAGACCCCTTGTGTCACTTCATTCGACACATCATCGAGTGAGTGACAGAAGGGGAAGTAAAAATCATATATCATCAGTTGATTTATGAAACTTCTACAGCTAGACATACACTCAGTAAGCACTTTTTTAGGTACACCTATACCACTTACTTATCCATGTAATGATCTAATCAGCCAATCGTGTTGCAGCAGTGCAACAAATAAAATCATGCAAATACAGGCCAAGAGATTTATTTAATTTTCACATCAACCATCAGAATGGGAAAAAAATTATATCTCAGTGATTTTGGCATGGCATGATTGTTGGTGCCAGATGGGCAGGTTTGGTTTGACTATTTCTGTTACTTCTGATCTCCTGGCTCTAGAGTTTACTCAGAAGGGTGCCAAAAACAAAAAAACATCCAGTGAGTGGCAGTTTTGTGAAAGGAAATGCCTTGTTGATGAGAGTGGTCAACAGAGAATGGCCAGAATGGTTTGAGCTGACAGAAAGGCTATGGTAACTCAGATAACCACTCTGTACAATTGTAGTGAGCAGAATAGCATCTCAGAATGCACAAGACTTCAAACCTTGAGGCTGATGGGCTACAAAAACAGAAGACCATATCGGTGCTACTAGTGTCATCACACGGAATTGCAAACGCATTGACTGTTTTCAAACAGGTCAATCAAACTTATAGTCCCGGCCCAAACTTGTTTAAGCCAGATTTGCTATGTCAGGCTGGTTGGGACGCAATCTTTTAATAGCAAAACAGAGGCAGACCGTGTTTACACATTTCACGGGAATCAACCTATGAATGGCATACTTGAAGTTGTCTCTGCATATTAAGCTGGGATAGTATTTTAACATAAATTACACACTCATCCTTTAAATGCTCAGATGCTTGGCACTGGAAATTAGAGTGACTCATAACTGTCCATATTGATTGTTAGATAATTTTTTCCATGATTAGAGGACACTCCACAAATAACATGGATTTTCAGTGTAAGTCAGTGGTTGATATATACTCTGTCTGCCTAATCAGAACGCCACCAGGCAAGGTTCTTCCTTGAAACTGAGTGTTGTTTCAAACAGTGTCTATTTTTACCAACACCACTCACTAGTCCAAAACCCAAGACAGAGTACCTTTTGTACCACCAAGAAAGCAAAGTGGCATTTGAAAAAGGATATATATTTTAGGAGGAGGGTGGCTGAGGCCCTATTTGATTGGCCAATCCAGTGTCTTGTCACTTATGTCCCTATTACAAAAGCAAATTAGGAGCTTACTTCTTACACCATAGCTGGCCAAAATAATGTTGTGTTTTTAACACACATGTTGGATTGAAAGCTTTTAGAAATGGCATTCGGTATTCTGTAAAACTGTCACAATGAAGACGCTATTTCATTTGCCGCCAAAACATGCCAATTTGAAATAATTTTCAACAAACTGGAATTTCTGGAAAAAGCCTACCCTGCTCCCACAGGAAGACGGTCACATATGTACTTTGAAAATGTTATTATGTACTGTAAACACAAATCACTGGAATGCTCATTCAAATTGCCATTAATGTGAATTTGCTGCTCCCAGTAATATTTATGGCCGTTTCATTCTATTAAGTTGGGCGGTCAACACTTATGTGCTCTTGATGCAGTTATAACATAATTGACCTCTCAAAAGTTCCCTATTTTCAGATGTGTTTTGAGTATGATGCATCTGTTCATTTGATGATGTTAAAGATCTAGATATAACCATGAATGACTAAATCACTTGTGGTGATTAAAGATCAATAAGCTTTCAAAATACAGGGAAATCAATTCAGTAAGAGAAGCAAAATGAGTTATAAAAGACAGCTGAAAATTAATGGAGATAAAAAATAAACAATGATGACCATTATGTCATGTTGACATTTTATACTTCCGTTTTGATGTACGTCCGTCATAAAAGCCAACAGTATTTTTTTATTTATTTATAATGTATTGCTTTGAAGCAATATGCTTATCCTTGTGCGACCCCACATACACATGCATTGTATTTTGGCTTTGCTATATGCAACGCATAATTTAAATTAATTTTAACCGACTGATCTCAGTTCAGGAGACTCTGGGCTGTCAGTAAAGGGTTAAACTTTTGACAACTGGAGTCATGTGACAAAACAACATGGCGCCAATCACAGCGGAGTTTGTCTTTGAGAGAAACGCCAAAAAAAACTACATCTGGTTAGAAACCTAATTAAATTTTTACACTGAAACCTGCTTGAGTCAAAAGATTATCCGATATGCCATTTTTAATATGTATGCGATTTATCGCAAAACGCCATGCTGCTAAAAACATGTGCACTAATATGTACTTTAGCACATTTTTCCTTCCTATATATACTGTCCATTATCACATTGAGAATCAATGGGTTCATGCAAAAGCTGAAAAATGGTGCTTTCATAGGCTTTGTATGGAGTTGATGAAAATAAGGTGCATTTCAAACTGTTCTGAGAACAGTGCAGACAGACAGCACACTGAAGGTTAAGTCATTCACTAAATAAGGAGCAAGGGAGGATCCTATAGCTTTCCTATGCAGCTAAGTGCATTCACACCTAAAATCTGATCAAAAGTTCAGTTTCAGGCTGCAGATAATGTTTGGACCACTCATGTTTGGCAGACATGGGACAATGTTAATCAGTACATATATTCAGAATATATAATGTATTATTTTATTTTAACAAGGTTGTCAGTGACTGGATGATGCTTACCATTACTTTGAATCAAAATTACTTAAGCAAATTTCTGATGTAACATCTGTAATATCAAAAACATGAATAACCCACACTCCTGAAAACATAAAAAACAATTTGATTAAAATAAATCTGTCTTTCTATGGCTTGGCTTTATTTAAAATTTCACAACTTAGTCCCGCTGTCCACATATATTGCTATAAATAATTAGGAAAACTATTTGCTCTTATAATTTGTGCTTATTTCGACTTTCGCCTCACCAAATATTTACTGAAATATGCTGTAAACAGTTAGGATCAAACTGCAATGATCAGGAAATATATTAACTTCAGCCACACTTTATCAACGTTAGGATACTTCAGAAGGATGCAGAGTGTCAGATGCTTTACACAATCAGGAACAGTTTAAGGTTTGGTGAACTTTCTGACATATTACTCTAAGTTATTCTTGTGTGTAGGAATAATAGCATTTATCTTGGTTACTCCTTATTACTTTCACTTTGACTTGGAGGTCCAAGTTTCTGATCACCCAATAAGCATCACTGACTTTTAAATGTGGAAAGTTGCGGAGGTTCAGAACAAGCCATTTTGGCAGCTTAGTTCCAATAAATGCTCTTTTTGGACAGTGGAGGAAGTTTTGTGTTCTGAAAGCTACAGTTTGTCTTCATAGTAGATTGAGCTACATTCAAAGAAAACTGGATTCCTCATTATATGATCACTTTGAGAGTACAACACTTACTGTCTGAAAGTTCTGGAGCTCTACCAGAGTCTTCTTGTCCACAACTACAGGACCTCTGAGTTTGCAGTGGAAGGCTTCTTCAATTCTCCTGTAGGAGGTCATGCCCTCTAGTGTAATGAGAGCAGTGGGCAGCTGACTAGGCTCGTTTGGTTGGTCTACTAATGCTCGCCTCTCTGTGGCCTCTGTTCAAGAATAACACAAATAGACACATCACACCTCATCATCATGCATCTCAGAATGTCCAACTAACCTTCATGATGGGCATTTGATAATGAATAGAAAATGTCCGTCACAATCACTTAGATGGTTTTAGCTGTATGTGCTGGAGGTCTTCACCTTTGATCATTTCTTTGAACTCTTGCAGCAGGACCTCTTGAGTGACCTCTGCCCCGGGGGATCCTGGGGGTCCCTGAGGGCCTGGAGGCCCAGGAGGGCCCGGGGGGCCAGGCTGATAGTCAAAGAAATACAATTGTTACAGTAATTTAAAATCAACCTCAAAGTTCTTTCTACGATCGCAAGAGTATCTCATTTATGTAAAGACATGTCACAGCTTGAGATGCATCAAGGAATGTATTATGCAATGCATAAAATAGTTCTTGGTAGAGATAATTATAAGCCTACAATAAAAAATGTACATCCAAAATCCCTTAACATTTAGTGAAGTCTCCTATGTCTGCAATTTTACTTAGTAGTTCTTATCGCCACATACATTTAACCTCAAGCCTGCTAGGCATGTGACTCTAGCAATCTGTTTTATTAATTTGGCATTCATGCAATACTGTATATGCAATGTCTTGTCGCTTAAGTCGCTTTGACAAGTACGGTGAATAAAGGTAAAATGGGGCACTTTCTGATAATTGGTCATTGTCATTGGTTTAAAATATGGTGCCATATGGCTTAGCCTCTCACATAATACCTTTTTAAATAGCTAAAGATCTCCAATAAGTTATACAGAGGAAAAAGGAAGAAATATGAAATATAAAAACCTAAATGGCCCACTTTACCTGTATTCACCTTAAATGTTGGCAAAGAAATGTTCTTTGCCCTCCTTGCACCACTCCAGCTTTGTCGCACGTTTTTCTGTCAACTAAGTCTCTGAAATTTGATAATATGTGATTGTAAAGATTTTCCGCACCAGTGGTCGTTTTCGCTTTCTGCATTTTCCGGGAAAGTTGCCCACAGGTCTCTTCACAAAATCCATCCATGATCCATGAGGGTCTACTCTCTGGTTCTCACTGACCTGCTGAATCAAAACCAGATATGATAAATGTCTAGGGCATGTATGTTTTTTTGGGAATGTATCTCTTTGTATTGTTTTTAGTATTTAGATAATAAGGATGTGATAGCACACATAAGAATTTCTCTATACCTTAGGGTTGTTTTCCAACATAAGCATGAGAGTGTGGGCATGCTACTCCCATTTTTACATTTGATGAGTCATAGAGAGAAGTATTAACTGTGTGATTGATCAGATATTTAAGCCAAAGATCTGTAGCTACGCAACTAAATCCAATGAGTCATAATTTCTGTTTACAAACCCTCATAGGAAAAATTTCTAAAGATGCTATTAAATGGTGCCAGACATCAAGGCAGGTTGCACTCTTTACCCTTCTACTTCTCAGTCTCTCTCTCCTCACGACTGCTGTAAAGGAATGGGTCTTTTAGTGGCATGCAGCACTACCTCAAGCCAAACACATTCATACAAAAAAATTTTGAGCAATTTACCCTTTGGTTAATTGCTCCTTCTTAGTAATTCACTTAGGTGCTACATCAGTTTTGCCCAGTAGGGTCTGTGAAAAATAAACAGCATTTCTAAACTGATCTCTCTCAACAAGTTTCCATGAGCAAAACATTACTATTCACCTAAAAATGAGTGGCCAAGACATGTTGCATTACACTGTGGGTTGCTTTATGCAACTGTCTAAACACATACAGTAGAGTGGGTTACAGTGGAAATCTTGCTGGCTTCTTCTTTTCAATAAGCTTTCACAGCCTGACGTTAATTTTTCAAAGGAAGCAAGCTAACTCAAAGAGAGGGAGAGCTTATCAAATATGCAATCTCTGATATAACTCATTCTCTTTGGCAGTGGTCTGAACCCTCTAAATCCAGAACTGGAAAGACTTCAACAATCATCAGCCAAGCAAACAACGTCTCCCTTTTTTGGGAAAATTCTAGAATATTATTTTTTTCCCCAATAGTAGTTTTAAGCACTTCGGGTCTGTTCCAAATCAGGGTTAGCTGCCTTGATAACTATTGACTTTTATATTCCTTATCCTATTCATATTGCCTTATCTTATATTCAGCTATCTTCTAAGGCAGAATCCTGGAAATGGTTCCTCATAAGTGAATGATTTTGGAACACAACCCTGATAGCACACACACATCACCCAAACGTCTATTTGAAGACATTTTTTAGGTTGTTTGCTTATCTGCAACGATATTTCCTCTCGGCTGTCAATAAGACATTTCTAGCAAGTCAGTCCACTGGCGGCCATCTTTGGAATGCTCACTGGGAAGGTATTTCCAGTTATGACATATACTTGAATGGTGAAAGACTGAAATCTCCAAAACGGTTGTTTGAGAAAACGATCAAAGAACATATTTCAAATCAGCAGTAAAATCCGACAACACTAGTATCATAAAGTGTGTTTCTTTACCTCTGATTTAGCTAAAAACACAATATTCCCAGCTTGTATAGCTAATGTTCATACACGTTCGCAAGATGATTGACAGGTGATGTTTTAGATCACTTAGAGCTCCTTGGTTGGCCACTCCAATTTCTCTTTTTATAGAAGTTGCCTGTCTCTACTAAATAGTCTCTGTAAGACATTTATCAGATGTCTTTAAGATGTTTATGATTTCTAATGTTTTAAGATGTTTGGCAGATGTTAGTTAGAATGAAATGCTTTCCAGATGAAAAGATGTATGTGTGCTATCTGGGTATACATAGGAATCAACACAAATGTGGATTCTCACATGAAGACCACAGGAAGATCGACTTACAATTGAGAATAGAGTTAGCATGTTGCTAAGCTAACAATCAACCTGTCAGGTACCAAGCAGGGAACCTGGAATCGGCACGATACCCTAAAATGCATAAAACACATTTATTTATCTACATTTCTTGTACTGAAAGAATTATATTTTACAATTCTCTCGCTTTGTCTGCCATCTTGGATTTGTTTTTTAACAAAGCTCATAGCAATCCATTGTCTTCCTTCTCCATGAAGGATACATGCAATGCTGACTTAAGACTAGTGTACACTACAGGACTCAAGCTTCTTTCCATTGATTGGCCTATGATTGAGTCTGTGATTGGCCTGTGACGAGAAGTCTCAGATCTGACGACGAATGATCTTGTTGGATGTGCTCTCCTGCAACATGCCGAGACTAGTCCCAGACACTACGACAGTTTTCAAAACAGCTTGATATCTAGACGTCTTGTCATCATGTGTACACACTGTCCCGACAAGCGAGAGACCGACAATGAGCAATAGCCAATGAAATAAAGAGAGAGTGCAAGAGGAGGGCAAGGTATTAGCAAGCAGAAGACAAAACATAATTAGAAAATAAAATGTAACTTCACCCACATCTCCCTACCTTTATTATTTTCAGCATTTTTTTTTCCTTCTCAAATGGTGCCAATAAGAGCTGTACTTTCATGTTTGTTGACGTTACAAAAATAAACTATGAGAGTTTGTGAATTAATTCCATTATCTAAATTTTAATATGCATTTTGGGTGATCCATTTGAAACAAGACAATGCTAAAGGCAGCTGTAATTGCCGGGTTTTTTTTTTTTTTTGCCTGTTACATGCGGATTGAAAGGGAAATAAGCATACTATCTGAAAATATAAAAAATGCATACATGAATACACACAATAGGGGCACCGAAAGGAGCATCATGCACATTAGAAGCTCAGTTACAGATACTGTGCTAAAAGAAATCTGAATTCTGCTCTTAAAAGTTTTTAAGTGTAATTAAGAGAAACTATGTGCCAGTTTTTAGCACTTCTTTTAGTCTCACTGACGATGCACGGCCAGTGCTGAATCAGCTGATCAGCAGGAGAGTGAGATAAAGGGGAGCGGAGGTGCCAGTTCGAGAGAGAGAGAGAGAGAGAGAGAGAGAGAGAGAGCGAGAGAGAGAGAGAGAGAGAGAGAGAGAGAGAGAGCGAGAGAGAGAGAGAGAGAGGGGCACACGTGGCCGTGCTGCATGTTTGTCTGTGTTTGTTTTATGTTGTTTTAAGTTTGAGTTTTAACATTAAACTTAGGTTTACTGTTGATGTCGTGATGATGCATGGCTGGTGCTGAATCAGCTGATCAGTGGGAGAGCAAGATAAAGGGGAGCCGGAGGCGCCAGTTCAAGAGAGACGCATGCGGCCATGTTGCATGTGTGTCTGTGTTTATGTTTGTTTTATGTTGAGTTTTATTGTTCAGCCGATTCCCGCCGATTTGTGCTTTAGTGTCATTTTGTAAAACACAGACAAAAAGACTAATGTATGCCCTCATGAAATCAGAGACTCTCTCTCCTTGAAATCCGAACACAAGTGGTCAAAAGAGATGACCAGGTGTAACGGTGACGTGTCTCCCCAGATAGCATACGTCCATGTGCAAATTTTGAGATCTTTTCATCTGGAAAGCATCACAATCTAATTAACATCTGCTAAACATCTTAAAAAGATCAAATTTACAAACATTCTAAATCATAAACTTCTCAAAGACATTTACCGAATGGCTTATTGACATCTGAGACATACGCCTTAAAAACTTATTGCAGATGAGCAAACAATGCAAAAATTTGTCTTACAGATGTAAACACAGACATGAAACTGACGACTTTTGATGCATGTGTACTATCAGGGTACATTTGTGATAGGATCACCCAAAATGCTCTAGTACAAATGAACACACTGGTTGAGGAGCACTGTTCCAAATTAAATATGAAGTATAATTATTACTTGAATAACTATGAAGAACTAACTACCAACAGTGTTGAAGAGCCGATGATGTTTTGCAAGGCTTTATAAATGGCAATAACCACAAATATGAAATCTCCTTGAGCTCTTTCCTAAATTTCAAGTGACTGCGGTTGAGATAGAAACAAAGATAGAGACAAGTTGTAGAGGTGAGCTGTCTGAAATGGAATTTGTTTAGGTTTGGCACTGAGACCTGGATCACTTATCAGTTAAACAGATATGCTGCATCTCTTCAGATTGACTTGCCTCATTTTAAGCAGAGTAACCCCATGTTTTTGTTACATATACTGGAATGAGAGGAGCTCATATTTTTGGTTGGGTGTCATTTTTTTCTCTCCCCTTTTACTTTTGACAGGAGACAAAATAAACAACTTAACTAGCACACAAGCCTCTTGCATGTTGGATGTCTGTGTGTTATTGTTGTGAATTAAGAACCTGGAGACAGCTAAAAGACAGACAGATTTGTGAAGATACTGTTACGGCAATCCCTCAGATCTTCCCCAAACACTGGGAGAAGACATGATTTGTTTCTTTTCCATTGTCTTTTAAGGAATGCTTCATAAATATAGACTTTATTATCAGTATGTCAAAGCCTCGCCAAAGATTATCCACAGGATGTTACCAAAAAGACAAGGTTAGACAAATGCTCAGGTCATGAAGTCCCCAAAATTTTGTTGATACAACACGGGTTCATTAAGGATCAATATCTACTTTGGCAGGTCTGTTAAGTTGTTTAATTTCCTGTGCCAAAAAAGATGAAATTACTCTGACATCACAGTTCAGGCAACCACGCATCAAGGTTGTTTTGAGCAGCAGATTTTAATGGTCGATGTGGGCAGCGCTGCAATCTTAATAATCTATTAAACATTAGATAATGTAAGAATGTTTGTTAATGTTAATAAAACTTATTATAAAGGTTTACAGTGAAGAAATTATGCAGGTTCTTTCAGAATTATTTTTAAATTGATTAAAAAGGCCTGTATGACTATGTCAGACATGTAATAGTTTGATGAACAGACATTCTCGCACACTTAACACACTTCTAAAGCCTTAGAAATGTGGCATATGGAAATTAAAACTACCATGAGACATGCAATATGCATGTTAAATAATATTTAATAAATTAACATAATATTTTAATTATAAACTGAACCAAAAAGACAAACACACACACAGGTGTCATACAGCTGTCCGTAAAACTCTCTCTCTGTTGCACTGCCGTCTTCGGTCGGCCTTTATCCCTCTCAAGGGCTAATTAGCCTGATTAGGGGCCAGGTGTGCGGAATCATGACCCGGCCCCGCACTCCGCCGTGCCACAGGTTAGTAAGTGATTTTATCACACTAAAATCATGTTAACACACATATTGTTTATGTCTTGTGGCTATATTTTTGAAATAGTGAGTATTTTAACATTTACGTTTTGTCCCTGTTAACTTCTATTATAAGTGTCTCACTGTAACCCAGATTTTTAATTAATTTTTTTAAGAAAAAATATAAATACATTTTTGTGGTAATCAATATTATGCCACAAATGCTGTCGATTGAGCTTAATTTGTATTGAACAAGGAATATTCCTTAAAGTAGACAGAGTGAGTTTTTAATGATCCAACAATCCTGATGGAAATTTAAAGAAGCCCCAAATCTCCAATAATCGGTAGGAAACTTGGTGTTTTTATTTACCCCACAGAGCGAAGTTCACATTGAACACAGCTTTTTTCTGGGCTGTCAAAAGAACCCATAAGTGGTGGAACGTTGCGTTTGTTTGTTTGTGCGTTTGTTTGTTTGTTTGTTTGTTTGCTTGTTTGTTTGTTTGTTTGTTTTTTGTAACCGTATCATCTGTAATCTATAACAGTTAAAGCCACAGAAGCCTTCTCAAACTTCAGTTTGAAACCAATACCTCTCTCTCTCTCTCTCTCTCTGTACACCTAGAGTGCTCCAACCAGTTTCCACAAGATTTGCAAGATGGACAAGTCAACACCTTCGCTAAAAATACATGAGGAACCTCAGTTAACACTAAGAATGATCAGAGACACATCAGATACGTAGCGTATGGGGAGTATCCATAATTCTGTCAAGGCAAGGATTAACTTGCCTAAAGTTGCTGCTTGGAAATGTTGAAAAGTTTGTGGAGACTTCATGCAACCTTTTTTTTTATCATATTCTCTCATGTTCTCTTTAACACAAAAAAACCCAAACCAATTTTTTGCTCAATACTGATATGCAAACACATTATTGCCCTCCCTGGAACATTGATTCTGATTGTAACTGAAAATAGCAAAATGACCATTTGTCTGGTCAGACTTCAACACAAATTGCTAAAGGTCTTTGGAACCATTTTTGGATAAGAAAGATTTTTTTTTACAGAAACTTTAGGTTGATATGGAATGTGCAGTGGTTATTATAGCACGGTACGGTTTCCAATATTTCAGTGCACTATGTACACAGTCGATGCAGTTGACAGCGGTAGCATGGCTTGTATGAAAAGCCCTATGCCGAAGTTATTCAGATCATGACAGATCATGGCAAGCTGTTATTATCTCAGCATACCACAGGGGTGGATTTTTCTCTGATGAGTTTGTTTTGGGGCTGTTAAAACAGCAGACCTTTGTCAAGCAAAGCTGCCAAATGCTCCATTAGAGAGAGTGTAAAAAAGTCAGGCATAGAACCTCAAAGTACTCTGAAAGAATGATGAAAAAAAGGGGATTAGACAAACTACTATGAGCATACTACCTACTACTAAGCAAATGAATTATATGGAAACTGTAGTGTATTGCATATATTTTTGTAAACTGGTTTAAATTCTATGAGCATTCAATAACCTGCACAACATGTTTAGAAATATTTACTCTACTAACTCTGTAATTACAAATTAATTTATTTATGAATTATGCTCGTAGTACTTTATTTTACAGTACTGTGCTACATTTACATACTACATAATTACAGTAACTATAGTAATTACTGGGTACTAACCCTAAACCCTAACCTTGACCCATATTAAGTACATGTACTGTAGTTACCTAAATAATATGCAGTACTTTCTTGAGTAAGTACACTGTAAGTATACTGAAAGTACACATACAGTACAACAAAGTGCAACCATAATTGTAATTGCCATGTTATTGCAAATACAGTTGTTTGCCAAATTGTAATTTCGGTTTTGGTTTCCCAGAACAAAGCTCCTCTGCAATTCAATTAAATTTGTAGTACACTAAGTTTATTAATTGTAGTGCACCAATTAGGGTGTGTTAACAATCAAGCTTCTGCTGATTAATCAAAATGCATTGCTGTAGTATTTAACATTATTTAGATAATGATGGAATTCTCTTTTCCAGAAATATAAAAATTCCAACATACATTGAACAGATTAACTTTTAGATTTAGGGCATGTAATAACAGCCTGTGTTCACATATATAACTTAATTAAGATTGCAAAATTCCTCCACAACTCTTTAGAGCTCAATATTTGTTTAACATTTAGGGAAAATTAGAAAATGTTTAGAAATGTGTTTATTTTGAAATTGAAACATTGGAGACATTTTTTATGGCAGCCCGCCACAGCAAACGTAAACAGACTGTAGCCATTAAAACCTGCCTTGAGGCCACAATCTACAATTATGCAGCAGTGTTTGATTGTGGAGAACCTAGCCTCACCTGGGATTTATATCCATTTCATTACACATTTTGAATACACAAAATGGAACAAAATCATTTCACTTCACATGAACTCAGTGACATGTAACTTTAAAATCTAAATTTAAGTATGTTTACACAGTACTGGGTTTAAATTACATTTAATGAAAGAAAGAATAAAAAGATCTGTTTACCTTATTTACCAGATGTTTACTGTATATTACAGTTCATCCAAAAAACAAACATTCTTTCATCTTTGACTTACTATCATGAGATGTGAAGAGAGAATGGTAGTCTCAGTCACTATTGAATAAATAATTGTAAACTATTTTGTGGTAAACTATTCCTATAAATATAGTCCTAAAAATCTAAATCTAAAAAAAAAATCTAAAATATATCACTAAAACGTTTATACTATTCTGAATACTGCAAAGATGGAATAACCATATTGTTGAAATGGCAAAATAAAGATCCAGCTTTCAATGCCAACACCTCAGAAAAAGCTGGCAAAGCCAGTATACAGTGAGACACAGTGACTGAGGGCTTTCCCAAAGTCTTTGTTGTTTCTAGATGGGTGTATCGTTACTGGCTGTGCATTCATCCATGCATGGCTTGATGATTTTACCCATCCCTTGCCTTTGGGGAAGGATCCCCCCATGCCGTATCATCACGAGGATCCTGCGTGCATCATCTATGTCACGCACCCATCTCTCCATTCACCCACCGTTTCACTTCTATACCCTAACTGACAAAAGAGAGCATGATGGATAAGCCATGCAATACACCAAATATGGCCATACACAGGTCTTATTAAAGGGATAGTTTACCCATAAAGGAAAATCCTGTCATCAATTAATCACCCTCATATTGTTCCAAACCCATATGACTTTTCTTCTTGTGAGGACAACAAAGGGAGATGTTAGGCAGAATGACACCACCTCAGTCACCATTCATTTTCATTGTACCGAACATAATGACAATGAAAGTAAATGGAGAAAAGGGCCAGAGCAACTTGAACATTCTACTAAATATCTCTTTTTGTGTTTTATGGAAGAAAGTAAGTCATATGCATTTGGAAATTCATGAGGGTAAGTAAATAATGACAGAATTTTTAGGTGAACTACCCCTTATATAGTCCCTTTTGATAGGCAGTCCCCATGCTAAGAACCCGGTATGTGTACGAGAGAACAATGTGTGATGGTGGTATGTTCCCAAACACAGCTTTATGGGTCAGTTAACAGATTTATGGATTTTATTATTACTATTTATTATTTTATACAACATACCTCCAATTCATACCTGCAATTAAGGTTTCTTTTGGTACCAAGTCATAACAGCATTGGAACTCAACAAATAGATACAAATTACAAATTATTATTTGGCTCCATATCAATCAACAGAAACCTTCAAAAGCCATCATTTAACAGGTAACAGACACAGCACCACTGTATATTTCATCTCTTAGGCCTCGTTATTCTGTAAATCCCTCCCTGTGGACAAGGTCTGATAACAAATACACTCCAAATTGACAACAGATCTTTTTTTCACATGTACATTGAATAAGTTTTTGGCAGTCACCATAAAGGTCCTTTCATCACATTCTTATGTGAGCAATGAAGCAGGCAGTTAACTGCTGTGTTATTACTCATGGGGGAAAGTTGGAAATTCACCCATTAAGCCCACAGGTCATTAAATAGTGACATCACAGATGGCTAAATCTATTTTACTCAGATCTAGCACACTCTTACCAAGCACAACATCATTTATGTATGAGACTACATTCGTATTTTCAAAAAACAAACATACTGTATGAGCAAGGTAATGAGGTCTTTGTGCTGTTTTAATAACTCTCCTTGTTCCATGACAATGTATAGCAGTGTAAACATCATTTAGATATTTATATGTATATATCAAGTGTGCATTCCTGGCTAGTGAAGACATGTGAGGGGAGAGAGGCACAAGGCCAATTATGAGATCTGCTGAGGAATTATCGTGCCCTCCCCTCACCATAAAAAGTCAAGTCTGAATGCAGCATCACACCTGCTTTGTGTTCAAATTATAATGTTGAGCTAGTTTTCACTAGTGCTCATTTCCCTATTATCTGTGGTAGGTCAAATGGACAGCTAAGACATTCTTCAGATACACCACACCTACAGCAGTGTACCAAGTTGCATTCTCTGGGAGGGAAATAACTCTTGTGGTTTTAAGCTTCTCAGGAGTAATTTTGAACTTAAAAAGAGATAAAGTGAATAATTCAAAGATTACATCTCAGGAAAACATTTATTTAACTGCTTAGCCTATAGAATCATCCTAAACAAAATACTATAATGTCAGCACAAAAAAAAAGTACAAATATAAATATATGACTACAGTTTAGGACAGGTTTTTTAAGTTATTTTAAGTCCATTATGTCTGTACATGGTGTTCCTCACTGTAATGAGTGGTGGTGGCACAGTGGGCTAAAGCACAGAACTTGTAAGCAGAAGGTTGCCTGTTAAATCCCCACAGCCATCACCATTATGTCATTGAGAAAGCACTTAGCCTGTACCTGTAATAAGTGCACTGTTAGTTGATATGGATAAAAGTGTCTGCCTAAGGAAATTATTTTACTGTTCTGAGTGTCCCATGTGGTGCTCCAATGGCCAGTGTTCAGTACATTTACATTTACATTTATGCATTTGGTAGACGCTTTTATCCAAAGCGACTTACAGTGCACTTATTACAGGGACAATCCCCCCGGAGCAACCTGGAGTTAAGTGCCTTGCTCAAGGACAGGTGGGGCTGTGGGGTTCGAACCAGTGTACTTCTGATTACCAGATTACCAGTTATGTGCTTAGACCACTACACCACCACCACTCCAAACAGTAAACGTGTGGATCCTGGTTTCATGTCCAATCTGTATCCTGGTTGCAATCCCCCTATCTCATCCCTACATTCCTATCTATACACTACTGTCCTAAAGGCAAGAAGCCCAAAATATTTAATAATATTAAAAAGTGATATCAAACAACCTTATTCAAAAATATCAGTTTCAGGGGTGTAAAAGTTTCTCCATCTTTGAGAACTAAAAAAATTAAGCCTTAATGATTTCTTCTGAAACAAACTGAAACAAACAAGAAAAAACAGTAGCTCACTCTTAAGGCTTAATACATACTTAATATACTTAATACAAAATCGAAGAACGAACGCTTGTGACAACAAAATTTGCCCAATAAAAGGTGTTTTTGAGTTAGTTTCAGTGCTCCAAAACAGCTTGCCAGAGCAAACTTTTAGGAACATTTCTGACCGGCTGCTAAACACATTCTTACTGCCATTGGTCCACATCATTGGTAGGTGTGGCCTCCACCTGCTTTGAGGCATACAGCTTATTGTGTTTACAATGTTCATTCAGGTAAGGTCAGTCAACATGAATACGCCGGAGAGTAGAGTTATTATTGAGCTGGTGCAGATTTACCTACATCTGTATGATCGTTCACGTAGAGACATTTTCCAAGACCATGTTATTTGATTTTTCTTGTTAAATTAGTCTACAAAAGGAATCAAATATACTCAAATACTCTTAATTACCCATTCCTTATGTGCAGTGGCGGGCCGTGCATTAAAAGTCTAGGCCTTCAATGTGATTCTTTCCATTAAGAAAACACAGTTTCACAATGAATTAGACACATTATGCCTTTGGGCATCATACATTATATTGCAGCTAACTAATAATACCAATTGACATTTTAAAAACCCATCCAAGCACGAAAGCCAGAACTTCAAATAACACTTAATGCTCAAGCAATCCTAATTTTAACTGCAGCATGATTGTTTTGTGAAATGAGCATCTCCCAAACAGACATACAAAAATCATACCTTTTCACATAAATCTACCAAAGAGGTCTATAATACCTGGAAAAATCTATCTAATAATTAAATGTTGCTTGCAATAAATAGCAGGGTGTAAATAGTAAATGGCATAGCAGTGGTTTGACTCTCATTAGAGATGTCTCCTAGCAACCCAACTGATAAACATGCTTCATCACTAGGAAGTGTGCTTCATGTTTACGATTATCAAAAGAGATTATAATGTTTTATACCTGTTTCTGCAGGCATTTGTTAAACAAGCTTTAATATCATGTAATGTGGGAAAAAAACTAATTTATTGATATTACTTAATAAAGTGAATGTTTATCACTTACTTTGTATATCTCCCCGAGTGTCGACATGTTTGTGTTACATCATGCCCCTGCATCTCGACGAAATCGGAGTTGAGAATTTCTGCACGAGCCTACAAGTTGTAATTCTGACTTCAAGATGCTTTCCATTGCACCTTTCCTTGTAGGAAGTTGTAAAATCTGACTTACCGAGTTGAACGGAACACATCACTACTTTTCAAAACTTGACCCAACACTGAATGCTCCAGTAATCTAATTTACTCTTAGAAAACTCCTGATGTTGATATAACAATGCAAAAAGCACTTAAGAATTAGCTTGAAGTGCAAATCAAGCCTCCTTTCATGATTAATAAATTAAGCAATCACACGGTCATGCAGAACATCTCAGGTTTTTAAATCTATAAGGATCTCGTTCTCAATGGCGATAGCAGCAATAATGACAGTCGACTTATCAGCTTGATCTTACGCTCTTTGCTTTCAAAATACATCACTTAATGCATAACTCAAGGCCAGTTAGAAGACCTCGACCGGGAAATATCCTAAAGATCACACCCACCAAGAACAAATAAATCAATCTGATTGGCTGATGAATCTGAAAATCTGACTTCAGTTGCCCATTCATTTGCACTGTTGAGGGATTCTGTGAAAATTCTGAAGGCCTGAGGGGGTGGAACTCAAACTCACACACTGCTTCTGCTAATGAGCTTGGCTTTCGGCATGCGATTGGTGAAACAGCTGTCACACTAAGCTTGTAAGCATCAAGGAATAAATTCTTACTGGATAAACTTCCTCTATTTGTTTAAGATTAATATAGAGTGGAAAGCAATAAAAAAATATGTGATTTAGAATGAAAAGAGGAAAAATATTTATTTATTTGGCTTGGAAGGCCAGTAGAGAAGGCTTTGCTGGCCCCAAGAATTCACCACTGCTTATGTGCCATCTGCAGCAAAAGCCATTTAAACATCTGCCCTAAGTAAGATATCCCTCTCTTATCACCATACTATTGTCTTCATTCTGCCCAATAACACTCTTTTATACACCCATCTTTGCATTATTATCAGTGTCAACATAAATTACAATAACAGAGTGTAGTCGCCGCATATAATGGCTGCATGAATAGCGTATTAGCATCATGAATACAGAATGTAAACGAGACAAATTATCTACTGCATATATTACTTTAATCATCACTGAGTGGCTGTAACAATTTCTTTTACTGATCTCATATGAATTCTACTCCTAGAATGAGGCATTAAGTCATTGATAACACTTTTTAATATTACATTAGTTAAGGTTTTAAATGTGGTCTTCCGAGTACTTCTAAATGCCTCCCAAAGAGGTGTTGCGGGTGTCTGAATGTTTGCCAACACTATACCATTGCACGGCTGTTACAAACTTCTTTTTTTACCCCCTGACAATGTCAGGGTACCAGAATATTCAGTAGCAACATGTGATCATGTTGTTATAGCATGTTGGTAGTACTGTAGGTCAATAAACAGCACATGGATCATACAAATCTCACATATATGTAAAAGTGATCACTATCTCTAACAATAAATGTCACCTTAGACAATTATATCAAAGAGTGGTGATGAATAGCTTTATTGATCAGTTCTATTATGGTATTAAAATCACAACAAACCTGAACTCGACTTCTTACATGAAACTGGGGTTTCTTTTGGTACCAAGTCATTACTGCTTTGGAACAAAATTATTTGGCTTTATATCAAGCAGCAGAAACCTTCAAATGGTATCATTATATAGATTTCCAGCATGGCTTGTAGCATGTAATGGTAGTAGAACAATAAATAGCACATGGATCCTACAAAATCTCACATATACCTCAAAAAGGTGATCTCCATCCCTAACTCTGAATGTCACCTTAACCCTGGGTCCCCAACCCAAGTGACACTTCTTGGCAGTGACACAATCTGGCATAACACTGGGTTTAAGAGCGATTATGTCATTACTGTTTGATTGTATGGGACAAGATGAAAAGAATGTAAGCAAGGGGAGGGAAAGTGACTAATCCTTCTCTAGGTGTCCTCTTTCAAGACCCTTTCTATGAGGCTTTGTAAGGGGCTTATGCGGCCTGCTGCCCCAGTTTTTTCAGGGGGCAGCACCGCCCCTATCGGATGTCCTAGACACAGCGGAGTCAGCCTGGCCTGTGAATTACAGAATCAATGGGCTGGGAAAGAGCTCTGCCAAGGGTCTTGAAATATCTCCCCACCTAACTTTCCCAGGAATTACATCATGGCAGCCTGCCTTTGCAGGGCCACAAATGGACGAAGAAGATGTGGTGAAGGAGACATTTAGGGTGCGATGATGAGAAAGCACAAAGAAGTCTCAGTAAGTTACAGCCTCAAGAGGCCATGGAGGTTGACTCAAGGTCACTGGTCATAGCCTCTTGTACAGGGGCCAAGCACTTCAAATAAACATGTAGTACAGAGATAAGGCACAGCCAGATGTCCACAACATACTACAGTGATGTGTAAAAACTAAGAACTCTCTTTCTCTGACATTTATCTGAATAACACAATAACCCTTGTCAACAAGACCACTCAAGCACACAAGTTATAGTGAGAGTGGTTGGCACAGGGGTAGAGGGGGAGAGTTATTTGAGAATGCCATCTCTATGGGTGGGCTAGGACAAGAGCTAATTTTCCAAGGAAAACCCAATATCTAAACAATACTGCAGCAATAAACAAATAAAGGATTGAAATAGAAATATGTTGGCCATGCTGGAGCCAGAAAATGTCAACGCACTTATTGTATATGATAATTCAGCTTCAGAGAGCATGATGACATTTTCCAAGGTTTCCAAGAAATGAATGGTAATTTTCAGATTTGAAAATATCTGTGTTTATTTTATACACAGAAATATTTAAAGAAAAATATATGGGTAGCAATACAATAAGGCTGCATTTGTTAAAATTACTTTTGAGAGCGTCTAACGCAATAAGTTAACATGAAATAACAGTGCATAGTTTAACAGCATTTCTAATCTAATGATAAATACTGTACATTGGCTTGAAAAAGATGTTTAGTGCTTTACCAAAAAACAAACCAATAGCTAAATTTCCAATTTTAACTCCTACATTCAGCAAATTTGGCACAGGCCTTCAGACTGTTTTGACTCGGGTTGCTACGACTTTTCTAACTTTATCCGACTTAGAATTTTCCCATAACGGATAATCAAAAATATTTTCTTACTATTCTTTTGTCTGTCTGTTGGACAGTTGGGCCTGTAAAACCTTCAAACATCAAGCTTTCAAAACTATTTTAAACTTCAGTGATAGGCTTTGTCAAGCCAACATCAAAGTTTGTTGTGACAAACTTCACCTTTCTAGGTTCTACATTTTTTACATTAAAAGTTGTATATGATAACATTAGTTAATTAATTATGAACAATCATGAACTAAAAACATGTATATTTATAAATTAACCAAGATTAATTCATGCTGTAAAATCATTATTCATTGCTAGTTTGTAAAATCCAATGCATTAACTAATGTTAAGAAATAGAGCATTAATGTACCATGTTACCAATACACGTGTCAGGTTGAGTTGTCTACAGTTATCATCATCCGTAACCTACAGACACACCAGAGTCTCAAATAATAAACAAGCCCTTTCCTTTAGGTTCAAACGGCAGTTCTGGTGGAGAACCCCTAACATGAGGACTAATTGATGCTCTGATGAGTCCCACTGAATGTGCATTCTTCACATAACTCAGGCAGTTATCCAGGCTGTCATCCATTTAACACATTAGAGGCTGCGCTTTGACTTTCACACTATATGTATCTGAAACACTTGCAAAACATTTATGTCCAAAATATTTTTTACACACATCGAATCACATTCTATTGAGCTGTTTGAGAATTACAATTGTCAAGGGCTCTAATTCTCTAGAAACATACATGTTTGAATCTGTGCCAAGCTAATCAGAAATAGTTGTATCATCTCCATCAAGGGCTTTGGATGTGCTCTTTCTAAGCTTGTTCAAATAGCCAAGGCTTGCAGAGCAGCTGCCGACTTCTGCCTGGGCACATATACAAAGTTTGAGGAGAGACAATTGTAATTGCCAAAAGCAGTCTTGCTTTCTGATGAGTCTCCAGACATATTTAAGAGCATTTATAAAACATCACTCAAGTACACAAAGTATTTTCTCTGCCTAGTTGTTACAGTGTGATTTTGACATACAGTACTCTGAGGAAGGCTCTGTTGATGAAATGTATTACATTTGCATTTGGCAGATGATTTTATCCAAAGTAATTTACATCTCACTTGAGGTATACATTTTATTGGATTGTGGATTAATCGCATAATTTTTCAGTTAAACACGATTAATCACAGATTTTGGAAATGCTGAAATATAACACATAAGCCAGTAGACTGTGGATATCCACTTTGTTACAGCAATCTTGAAGCTGTGTTCATGATTTGTGTCAGGGTGTCAGTGACAAAAACGTCTCATTCTGCATTTTGGTGATTGTTTAGACTTGATGTGCCTCTGTGGTAATTAAAATGTGCCTTACATAGGCTAAAAGTACTTGATTTCTATCACAAGACCCATCTAGGCTTGTTTTATGCAACAAATAGTGTTAAGAGGTTCTTTCCCCATCACTTTATCACTGACACAAATCACTGCTGTGTGTGTTTGTTGTGTGCGAGTCAATGTAATAACTCTGGGTGAACACACTGCAAAGGTTCCACCATTCCAGAAAGTGTTTATGCATGTTTATGGTGTATTAACGGTAAATGTGTTAATCATGATTCAGAAAAATTAACACGTTAAACTTGGCTGCATCCGAAAACTGGACAATGCTGCCTTTAGAGTCTGTATACACAGGTAGGATCAAAATAAGGTGCTTTTCAAACTGTTCTGAGACCAGTTTCATTAAGAGTTCCATTCATTCAAAATGCTGTCAGTTAAGCCATTAACTGATTAGGCAACATTTTCAGATGCACAATATATATATGTATATATATATATATATATATATATATATATACACACACACACACACACACACACACACACACACACACACACACCAATGAGCCAAAACATTATGACCACTCACATCTCCAAACAAGGCCACATGTCAGGGTCTGGGTAGATTCGATTTTAAGCGATCAATCAGTTCTGATAGTCAATGTGTTGAATACAGGAAAAATGGGCAGGAGTAATGACCTGAGCGACTGAGGGCCAAATTGTTATGGCCAGATGACAGGCAAGCAAGGCTTGTGGGGTGCTCCCGGTCAGCAGTGGTGAGTACCTACCTGACTGTGGTCCGAGGAGGGACAAACCACAAACCGGCAACAGGGTGCTAGGCACCCAAGGCTAATCAATGCGCAATGGCAACGAAGACTACCACTCTGTTCCGAACCGACAGACAATCTACTGTAGCACAAGTCACAGAACATTTTTATGATGGTTACATAAGGAATGTATCACAACACACAGTGCATCCTGCTGTGTATGTGGCTGTGTCGCCACAGACCAGTCAGAGTGGCCATGATGACCCCTGTCCACCATCGAAAGCAACTACAATGAGTATGTGAGCATCTTATCTGGACCTTGGAGCAGTGGAATAAGATCACATGGTCCAATGAGTGCTTTTTTCTTTTACATCATGTGGACATCACGTGGACGGCCTGGGGTGGCCTGTGGAAGCGATGGCATCAGGATGTATTGTGGGAAGATGACAAGCTGGTGAAGTGATTGTGATGCTCTGGATAATGTTCTGCTGAGAAACCTTGGGTCCGGCCATTCATGTGGACATCAATTTGACACGAGTTATCTACCTGAACATCGTTGCATACCAAGTACACCCCTTAATGGCAATGTTATTCCCTGATGGCAGTGGTCTCATTCAGCAGGATAATGCGCCCTGCCACACTGCACAATTCATGGTGTTGCCCTGGCCTCCAAATTCCCAAGATCTCAACCCGATTGAGCATCTTTGGGATGTGCTGGATCAACAAGTCCGATCCATGCATTTTGTACAGGGACAATCCCCCCCGGAGCAACCTTGAGTTAAGTGCCTTGCTCAAGGACACAATGGTGGTGGCCATGGGGCTCGAACCAGCGACCTTCTGATTAACAGATATGTGCTTTAGCCCACTACACCACCACCACTCCAGAATTAAACTTACAGGAATTAAAGGATCTGAGTCCATGCCTCAGCGGGTAGGCGCTGTTTTGGCAGCTTGCGGAGGACCAACAGTATTTTATGCAGGTGGACAGAATGTTTTGTCATCAGTGTATATACAGTGTATGTATGTATGTATGTACTGTATATATTTATATATTGAGAAACTTTAATTTTATTTAAAAAATAAAATGTTGCTTTGTCACACAGAACAATGCTAAAACTGCTTGAAATGTTATGTCAACTACCCAGATACTATATCACTAGGAATTCAGAATAGGGTATAATCAGGCCTGTTACCTTTGTGCTGCCATCCAGTTCCTCGCTGTTGGAAAGGGTGATGTTGAATGCTTCGGTGTGCTGTGGAGTGAGCTCCTTCGGCCTCTTCTGCACCTTCCTGCCCTCAGCCCACCCTAGAAGGATGCACTGGCTCCAGAGCACTGCCGTCACCACAGCTAGCAGCCAGCAACGCATCTTCAGTCCACCAGCCAGAAGACTTTTGTTGGGTCAGAAAGCAGACTCGCTCACTCTGTCTGTCCTCTCAACAGGAAGTTCTTGGTCACTCGGCTTTGAGAAATAAAAAGCAACAGCGAGATGTCCCCAGGCTTCAAATCATATGCTTGACCTCACTGGAAGAAAATAGTGCAATAGACAGGCAACGTGATTAAGGGACTTCTCCTCCCTGTGGGAAACAAGTTGACTGATACCTCAGCTTGGTCTTGATCTTCCAGCTCTCAAGCTCCTTTGGCAGAAACAAAGTAAAGCTTACTCGACTATGAAACGTGTCAAGTGAAGTAGTCCTGGGAAATGACAGGTCGTGGCTGAGCTGACGGTAAATAAACCCATTAGTGAGATTTTTCACGCTTCCTGCCCTGTTGGGGGTACCAGAGGGCAACTGAGGAAGGTCCAGGCAGATGAAGAAATGTGGGGAGGGGGGAGTGGATGGAGATTCCCTAGCTCTTTCTCTGGTTCTTTACCTCTGTCTGCTGTGGAGTCTCTGTGGTCAGGGATGCAGTTGAGTTGATTCTCTGGTAAGCTCTGAGCCCTTGCCCCATCAGTCTTCACATGTGGTTCCTTCTTGAAGCTGAGTTGAGAAAAATGTCCTGAGGGAACTGGAAATTTTTGTAGCCTTTAGCCTTCTATTGCCTTTTTTACCTTGCAGGGAAAAATTGGTCCCCTACGGCTGCCTCGGAGCAACTTCAAAGAAGTGAAGCACTTGACGGGACGATCGCAGTCTGACACCCTCAAACGCACCCCCTTGCACACATCTCACCAGTCCTTATTCATCAGGGTGACAAAAACAAATGCACACTCACCTCTTAGTGCACAATCTGCCTAGACTTTGTGGTAGGTCTTGCTCACTCTGTGCTTGCTTGTTTCAACACAGTTGTGTTTTCACTCTCTCCAGATCTTGTACTGCTGCACTCTCTCACTCTGCTTACAGGAGTGCTCACGGCTGAGTTTATCACAACCCCCTCTCTGTCTCTCTCCCTCTCTCTTTCTGATTTCCCTGCTTCACTTTTTCTCATCAGTAAAACTGGCAACCCAATTGGGCTCACCCCTGTTTTATTTCACTAATAAATTACTTAGGTTTTTAGAAAGCAAAGGAGAGCTTTTTGCAGGCAGACTCAAGCGAACGTGTGTTCATGTGTGTAAGTGTTAATCTGTTTGAGGACTGTCCTACTTTGAAGAAGCTCTGCACATGTGACATTTAGTCCAAGAGAATCCAAAAAACTCACAAAGGGCTTCTTCATGGCATCACTTGTAGAAAGAGGTGCTGAAAATACATTAACTTACTAATCTGATAACCTGAAATGTATCCACATGCATGTACACTTTGTGACATAACTGTGTCCGAGACATATCTATAATGCAAACTATACTTTTTCATAATATGCAACACAGCACTTTTGAGTAAAAATCTTCAGAAAAAGACAAGATGAGTGTAATTTTAGTGTTAACATACCCTCTCATTTTGCATTTATTTCTACAATGTCATCCATTCAGTGTTTTACATTTACATAAAAAGCATAATGCTATTAATCAAAGCAGCATGATATTTAAATTAATTTATTAAATGATGTAGATTTTTGTAACTTTAAGTATTACTGTGGAAAACCTCTCTCTGCAAAGCATCAGTACTGGAAGATGTTCTTCACCACTTGACGCTCTTCCCCCATCTGGTGGCTGACAATAATACTAATCAAATGCATCTTGTTCAGTTTAATACATTTTCAGTTTAATGTTATAATAATAAAACTTTATTTTATATAGCACCTTTAAAAGTTGCATCTCAAAGCACTTTACAAGAGAAAAATGGAAATACATTGAGTTTTAAGAGAAGATTTAAAAATACTAAAAGATTCAGCATGTCTAGCCTCAGAGGGAAGAGAATTCCACAGTTTTGGAGCAAAAGAAGAGAACGCCCTGTCACCCATAGAACGTAGATGAGTAGAAGGAACAGTTAAAAAAACAGATTCGGAGGAGTGGAGATCACGCATTGGAGTGTAAGTGGTTAAAAGTTCAGACAAGTATTGAAGGGCCAAACCATGCAAAGCCTTGTGGGTAATCATGAGAATTTTTAAGTCTACACAAAACCTGACAAGAAGCCAGTGCAAGGACTCCAAGACAGGAGTGATGTGATCACTTGTCCCTGTCGATTCTAGCAGCAGAGTTTTCCACATACTGCAATTTATTTGAAGTTAGAAACTAAGGTAAATCATTGCAATAATCAATACGAGAAAATACAAAAGTATTGATCAGTTTTTCAGCCACAGAGATAGATAACATAGGGTGCAGTCTTGCAATGTTTCTGAGATGGAAGAATGATGTTTTAACAGAATTCTTGACATGGGGATCAAATGTTAAATTTGCATCAAATATCACCCCCAAATTTTTGAATTTTGTTTGAAAATTCAGACCAGAGCCATCCATTTTTAAGGTTAAAGAACCAGCTTTACAAAGCTTGTTGGGTGAACCAATGAGCATTACCTCAGTCTTGTCAGTGTTAAGACAAAGAAAATTTAGAGACATCCATTTTTTTATCTGGTGTAAATCTGGGTGTCATCTGCCTTAAAATGATAATTAAAGCCGAGAGATCTCAAGAGCTGACCAAGGGGAGACATGTAAATGCTAAAAAGTAAGGGCCCCAAAATTGAACCCTGAGGAACACCACATTTAACCAAACCAAACTTGGACTTACATCCACCCAAGGAAACAAACTGCCAACGATCTGAGAAACAAGACTTAAACCAGTTTAATGCAGTATCAGTAACACCAAAGACTGTCTCTAGACGTGTGAGTAAAAGAGAATGATCTACAGTGTCATAAGCGGCACTGAGATCAAGGAGGATCAGAATTGAAAGACAGCCAGAGTCCGATGCCATTAACAAGTAATTTGTGACCTTTACTAATGCTGTTTCAGTACTGTGAAGTTTGCGAAAGCCAGATTGAAGGGCCTCAAAAAGATTGTTTACAGTGAGATGAGTATATAATTGAGAAGCCACAATTCGTTCTAAAATGTTTGCAAGAAAGGGAAGATTAGAATTAGGATGAAAGTTGTTAAGATGGTCCACATCCCAGTTAGTCTTTTTATGTACAGGGTTTACAGCAGCAGTTTTAGATGCTGATGGCACAACAACATTGCACAGGGAGTAATTTATTATACTCAAGACAACAGGACACAAAGAGGCGAAACATGATTTTAACAAACAAGTTGGAATAGGATCAACTATGGAAGTGGCAGCTTTCATTTGTGATACCTCATTATCTAGAGAAACCAGGTCAAGTGAGGAGAAATTTGAGAAAGAGGTGCCAGAGAAATAAGAGATACAAAGAGGAGAAGCCGATGAGAAAGGAGTATTAAGAATGCCTTTACTAGCATTGTCAATCTTGGTGCTGAAAAAAATCAAGGAATCTATTACAGAGGTGAGTTGATGCAGCCACAATAGAGGAACTGTTACATTTGAGCAATTTGTTAATGGTATGAAACAGTTGTCTGGGATTTCTTTGATTATTGACAATTATCTGAGAAACATAACTGGACCTGGCGTATACAATTTCTGCCTTACATTCATGCAGGTGGTCTTTCCAAGCCTGGTGATGTACGTTCAGGCCAGAGAGAGGCGCCACCTTCGCTCTATATTGCGACAAGCTGCCTTCATAGAGCGCAGCTCATCATTATACCAAGGAGCAGAACGCATAAAGGAAACAGACCGTGTTTTCATAGGAGCAAATGAGTCCAAGCCAGACAAGAGAACAGTATTTAACATAGATATTTTGTACTCCAGTGGGTCAGATGGAGACAAACAAATTAAAGTAGAGTCAATAAAGTCAGTGAAATCAGCGAGATCAATGGATTTCCATTTGCGGTATTGTACAGTGCGAGAACAGGATATGTTAGTGTGTGGGAGTTCAATATTAAAAAAGATAGCCAAATGGTCAGACAATCCCAAATCAGCGTGGAAAACTGATACACAAACGAAGCATTTGCAATAAAGGTCCTTTGTCATTACAGAGTCTTTCAATGTTGTCTTTTTTATTCAAATATGAAAGGAAATAAATATGCATACTGGTGCATTATTTTTAGAGTATATTAAGTAACTTTTGCTCTTACTCCTTCAAATATAAAATATAAAAGTTCAAATATAAAAATTCAGTAATGATATTTCTATCCAATATTTACAGACTTGTAGTCCTAATTACATACTTTAAAAAATAAAAATGAGTACTGCTAGATGTGTCTAACCAACTGTATCATGTTATATATGATATAATAGGAATACTATAATGACAAAGTATTTCTTGTATTTCTTACATCAAAAGTGAGTGAGTGAGTGAGTGAGTGAGTGAGTGAGTGAGTGAGTGAGTGAGTGAGTGAGTGAGTAGAAAGACCCATCCATTTAGCCTATAAGAATTAAAGATTAAGTTATTACAGAGCCAAATAATAAAAAAACAAAAAACAAAGAGTTCTGATGCAAAACTACTGCTTCTGGTCCAATTTCTTCCCAAATGCAACAGTGTCCCAAACAGTCATGATAAGCAGTTTAATTCAGTTCACAGGAAGATATCTATCAATGTTAAGTGATATGTTTATTTTCTAGTTGTGAGGATGATTTACATTTATGCATTTGGCAGACGCTTTTATCCAAAGTGACTTGATTTGACTGAGCAAGGGAAAAAGCTAAGCATTGTTTTCATTGCAATCAAAGGTATCTTCTCCTGAAATGTATTCTACATTTTCCTCTATATAACCACGCACCTTCTTGAGATATTGCTTTGTGCAAATGCAGCACACTTTTGTACAAGTACTTGTCAATCACACTGAGAAAAAAAAGGCAGAACAGTGAAATGATCCAGAGATGTTGACCTTTTGACCTTGGGCAAAGTAGCAGGCCACACAGGGGTTTATGAAAAAGACTAAGTCCAAGTGTCTGTCTGCAGTTTAGCATGATCAGGGTATATCTACGATATAATAAATGCATGTATGTGAAATTGAGATTTGAGTTTTAATTATAATTGTTTTCACTCCTTGTAGATTAGCTTAAAGCTTCTGCTAAGAAAAACTGTCCATTACAATGTATAGAGATAAAAAGCATAGCAACAACCACTGCAACAATATCACAATCAGGTACTAAAAACAAAATGTTTTTCATTTTGGTTCACTATGAGCAGAAAAAGTATAAAACATTTTTTAAAAAAGCCTCCTTTCTAACGGGTAACTGGTTAAAACAAAATAAGGAACGGTTAATAACAAATATAAATACATACATCTGGCCATCTAAAATCAATTAATAGCCTAAATTTTTCTCTCCTGCATACATGCACACATGGCATGGGCACATTTGGACTAAACATCATCTTATGCAGGCCAAATAATTGTATTTTAATTATTGAATAATTGTTTAATTATTTTATTTGAATTAATTGTTTTATTTACAGATCTGCTTGTCAGTCAAATCCCAGCAGCATCAAATCTGTTCTAAAGCATCATATCTAACAATAATTCAGTGAAGACTTGGAAACAACTGAGAAATGTACTTTTACCTCAATATTTGACTTGCATTTGGATTAATTGTGCATGTATATGTAGTAATTATATTTAGTTGGCAAAAAGTTCTTCAACATGTCACGGAAGGCTACATCTGTCAGGTCAGCCCAGTCTACAGACTCCATTTCTAAGCAAGCAACGCGGCTTTTTTATATTTATATATATACAGTATATATATATTATATAGAAAGTGTTGTTCCAAAAATGTACTAAATGTGATCAACCATTCACACTTCGATTTCATGAAAATTAATTTGCAATAATTTTAACTGGTTATCAACATTTAAAAATACCGTTTGTACTCCGGAACAACTGAAAGAGACATTCATTCCTCGAATCGTTTTTAGTCCCTGAAATGTTTATTTAAATTAATACAGTTTTCTATGTACTATATGTCTTCCTCTCTCCAGTGTATCTCTTGCAGGTTTGTCTTTCCTCGTCAATAGCTTTAACTGGTAAGCTTATACACATCTGTCAAAGGTTTCATGCTTTTTTTTTTCACCAAAATGGTGCCGGATGCACTGTAATTGCTATGCAGTTCCTTGTACAATAGGAGGCGATATGCGCGTTATTCCTCCAGTTCACCGCCTGTTACACAAGAAGAGGAAGTGAGATCTTGACAACGTAGCAATGTTTCTTTCGTGAACGCTCCCGGTGTCAGCTGCGTCAACTCCTGCGTTCATCGCTATCTCTTTTACGGGGTTGCATGTTTGATCAGAGTACACACACACACACACACACACACACATAGGGAGGAGGTCATTTTCAGCGCCATAAACTGCTTCAGTGACCAGCTTTTCATCTCGAGTGGCGACGTGTACAGGAACGTACACGCATAGTGTATAGACAGCAGGCCATTTGCTACTTTTCATTTACTTATTTTTATCCAAGTTACCGTTTAAACTGACAGGTGGGTAATGTGTTATTTTATCTCCTTCACTAACTGACAGGATTTGTCTTTATTTCTTTCAGTGGCCTGTTGTCAAAGTTGTGCTGCTCTATAGCCGCTAACGCTAACTGATCTAAATAACCGGTATCTGATTGTTCATATTCTGTCAAATTAACACGAATCAAAGCAGCAAAGTCATTGTACAATTTGACCCATAAACCGCAAGTTTTCACTAAATAAATGTCTTCGCCTGTGTTTGAATTAAGTCTTATTTTCTTTTCTTAGTATTTCTGCATTAGTTTGTGAAGTTTGACACGGTAAACCATGAGTATCCGGAGAAGATCTCGGACTGACCGCCTGTGGGCCTCATCTTTGGCAGCAGTTGTGTTTATAATTCTGGCCATAAATGTCAACGCCAGGCCGGCGAATATGTCAGCATTAAAAGACAAGCATCCCAACAGTAAAGAAGAAAATGAGATCCTTCCACCTGACCATCTGAACGGCGTGAAGATGGAGATGGATGGACACCTCAATAAAGACTTTCATCAGGAGGTGTTTCTGGGGAAGGACATGGAGGAGTTTGAGGAAGACTCAGAACCCAGACGGAACAGGAAGAAGCTTATTGAAATCTTCACCAAGTATGTCCACATCTGTTGAAATACATGATATGTTCTTAAGTCTCATTCTAAAGGCAGGCCCACATTCCTCACTTAACACAATGAACAGCAAGCAATTTCTGTTAGTCATCATGAACAACTTCTATAAATATAATTAAAAAAAACGTCAAACTTGGGCATTAAGTGCATATTTGATCCCCTGAAGGTGTTGATATTCAAGATTATAAGACTTTTAATAAACATGCATAGAATTCATTTGAAGCTCAAATACTCTATAAATACATAATTAGCTTTTCTTTACTGTCACTAGGGTGGATATCAATAAAGACAGGAGTGTCAGTGCTAAAGAAATGCAGCGCTGGATCATGGAGAAGACGGAGGAACATTTTCAGGAAGCTGTTAGAGAGAATAAGCTCAGTTTCCATGCTGTGGACCCTGATGGGGATGGTAAATAACATTTAATTGGCAATAGATTTGTGCCATGGAATTGTCTAGCAGATCTCATTTTCATAGGATAGCAAATGTCTGATCAGGTTTTTAAGAGGTTTAAAAATGGTTTCCCATAGATACCATCTTCTGGTTATAATGGCTTTACGTGTTACACTGTGTTACTAAACTAGAGCAAATACACTTCATCTATTTAAAATGTATCCTTGTTTAAAAATGGTGTTTTACATGTTAAGCCAGCAACACACTAGCTGATTTTTCCAGCAAAAAGCCCAAAGTTTACTTCGATTTTGACACGACCGTTCAGCGTATTTGTACATTCGAACGTGAGCCTGTCAAAGTGTTCTCCACATGACTGTGCGCACATAAACAGGTGGTTATTGCATGCACGCTACGACTACTACGAGACTCTGGACTATTTCTATTCAGGAGTTTAGACCCATAAAGATGTCTATATTCTTTCAGACTTGAGTTACAAATACAAATGTAGGTATCTCCTGACATTCACACGTGCGCTCTTGATGTACACATCCACCGTTGTTGTTTTTACATTCATCTCCTGATGTTTAGCAGCGATTACATCTTCTTTGTGACCACAATGTCTCAAATGTGAGTTTTGCCACCTTGGGCTTAATAAATAAATGCAATTTTTTTTTACCTGATATGCTCAAATTGTTCTCTCTCAGGACATGTTACTTGGGATGAATACCGTGTGAAGTTTTTGGCCAGCAAAGGTTTCAATGAGAAAGAAGTAGCTGAGAAGATAAAGAACAATGAAGAACTAAAAATGGATGAAGAAAGTAAGTTGTTGAGAAGAATTAAATGGTTAGTGTGCAGTACTCTTAATAAATCAATTTCTAATGACATGGCATCACCACAGCCCAGGAGGTTCTGGAGAGCTTGAAGGATCGCTGGTTCCAGGCAGATAACCCTCCAGCTGACCAGTTGTTGAATGAAGAAGAGTTCCTCTCTTTTCTGCACCCTGAGCACAGCAGAGGCATGCTCAGATACATGGTGAAGGAGATTGTCCGAGATCTTGGTAAGCATAGGAATGTCATACATACAGACTGTCATATAATTTTGGGGTCATTAAAGTAATAGTTCACCCATCTCTCATCATTTACTCATCCTCATGTGTCTCAAACCAGTATGACTATCTTCTGCTGAAGATATTCTGAAGGATGTATGATGTGTTTTTGTCCACACAATGTAAGTCAATAGGGTCCAAAACTTTCAAGCTCCAAAAAGGACATAAATGCAGCATAAAAGAATCCATACGTTTCATGTTGTTTATTCCATGTCTTCTAAATCAATATGATAGCGTTGTATGAGAAACGTAAAATTTAAGTCCTTATTCACTATAAATCATGACATCGACAGTCTCCTTTGCACACTTACGAGAGAATTTCCTTTACACACTAAACCAAGTGAGCTTCCTCTGGAGGCAGCATTTTAAGGAATCATCGGAGTTCCCCCGACGTGAAGGCTAGGTAGGTATCTAAATCATGCTGCCTCATAAGATAACTAATTTTGTTCAAATTCTAAGGTATAATTTTATGTATCCTCACTGGGTAGGTCAGAATGCCAGAATACACCGTGATTAGCACTGTGGATAAATAAATCCAAGATGGCGGACAAAGTGCGAGAAGTTGATTATACAGCCGTGGCCAAAATTATTGGCAGTGACATCAATTTTGTGTTTCTCAAAATGTTCTGCATCAGTTGTTGTGGTGTTGATTCACATTGTTTCTAGATTATTGTGCATCACATATGTATGATCAGATGCATTTTAAATAATTGCAAAAAGCTTTATTGACCAAAAAAAATTCCAGTTACTGTTTTCACTGTTTTTTGGTGCAATATTTAAGAATATTGCACCTGAAAGAACCATTTAACGGATCATCAAGAACTTCAAGGAGAGAGGTTCAACTGCAGTGAAGAAGGCTTCAGGGCATCCCAGAGTGTCCAGCAAGTGCCAGGACTGTCTCCTCCTGAGGATGTCAGCTACAGAATCGTGTCACCACCAGTGCAGAGCTTTCTCAATATTGGCAGCAGGATGTGCATCTGCACACACAGTGAGGCAAAGACTTTTGGACAATGGCCTTGTGTCAAGATGGGCAGCAAAGAAGCCACTTCTCTCCAAGAAAAACATCAAGGACAGACTGAAATTCTGCAGGAAGTACAAGGATTGGACAATAGAAGACTGGTGCAAAGTTATTTTCTCTGAGGAATCCCCCTTCTGACTGGACATCTGGAAAATCGATAGTCTGGAGAAGAAAAGGTGAACACTACCATGAGTCCTGTGTCGTGTCAACAGTGAAGCAGCCTGAGACCATCCGTGTGTGAGGTTGCTTTTCATCCAAGGGAGTGGGCTCTCTCACAATTCTGCCCAAAAACACTGCCATCAATAAAGAATGGTATCAAAACGTCCTGCAAGAGCAACTTCTCACAACGACCCAGGAGCAATTTGGTGATGATCCGTGCATTTTCCAGCATGATGGAGCATCATGTCACAAGGCAAGAGTGATAATGAAGTGGCTCGGAGATCATTATATTGAAATTTTGGATCCGTGGCCAGGCAACTCCCCGGATCTTAATCCCATAGAGAACCTGTGGTCAATCCTCAAAAGGCGAGTGGACAAGCAGAAGCCCACAAATTGTGATCAACTCCGAGCAGTAATAAGTCAAGAATGGATCGCCATCAGTCAGGATTTGGCCCAGAAGCTGATATCCAGCATGCCAGAGCGAATTGCAGAGGTTATGAAGAACATGGGTCAACACTGTAAATATTGACTCTTTGCATATTTTGAATGTTTTTGCCAATAAAAGCCTTTAAAACTCATGAAATGATAATCATTGTTTTCCAGTATACCATAGAAACATGAGAAAAATTTATCTACAAATATTGAAGCAGCAAACTTTGCAAAACACAAAATGTATGTCACTGCCAATACTTTTGGCCACTGCTGTATATGTACTTATAATCCATTCAATACTGAAAAGAAGCAATAAAATATAGGTTAACATCATAGAAACATATTTTTTATAAATGTAGATGAAAGTTAAAAGGATCCGATATTGAAAATGTTATTCAAAGTCTTGAAGCCTGCACTGGGTTCCAATCGGGTTCGATGTCAAGATTTATAGCGAATAAGGACTTTTTGGACTTTTAATGAGTTTTGGTGCATTTTTCGCATTGCGGAAGACATGGATTAAACCACTCGAGTCAAAATATCTTTGTGTTCCACAGAAGAGAGAAAGAAAGTCCTATGAGTTTGAGTCATCATGAGTCTGAGTAAAAGATGAGAGAATTATATTTCTGGGTAAACTATCCCTTTAAGAACATGATAGTTTAGCACATGAAAGATCAGAATGTGAAATGTTTTTTTTTTTAATTATTATTATTATTATTATTGATAACTGAACCCTGTGTAAATAAACAGATCAAGATGGAGATGGAAAGTTGACTCTTGCTGAATTTATCTCCCTCCCTATGGGAACGGTTGAGAATCAGCAGGCCCAAGACATTGATGATGACTGGGTTCGTGAAAGAAAGAAGGAGTTTGAAGAGGTCATTGATGCTAACCATGATACAATTGTAACTAAGGAAGAGTTGGAGGTTGGTATTTTTTTAAGTGTTGTTGATGGAACCTTAATACAGTAGTGTCTCATTCATTTTATATCTTTCTCTCACAGGAGTACATGGACCCCATGAATGAGTACAATGCTCTGAATGAAGCCAAGCAGATGATTGCTGTTGCAGATGAGAACCAAAACCATAACTTGGAACTAGAAGAGATCCTTAAATACAGCGAGTACTTTACTGGCAGCAAACTCATGGACTATGCCCGCAACGTACATGAGGAGTTCTAATCTCCTCAAATCTGTAAAAAATAAGAATAGTAATATGTATGTATAAATCCCTTAAGCTACACTGAGGGCTATACAAAGTGTTGCAAGGATGATGTTGTTCTTTGCTTGCCTTCCAGATTGGACTCAACAAGTTCATTTGAACATGTGTTTGTAACTTTACAAACCTGCAAGCCAGAAAACCTTTTTTAATATTGCAGTACAAATGTGATGTCACAGGTGTGCTCTCAAAGTTTTTCCAAGTTCCATATGAGCTTGCCCCATACATTCCCCTGTAATTATGTTGAGACACTTTGTCACTTTCATGAATTGTTGAGTGTTGATTATTTAGAGAAATATATGTATATGAGGAATTTGGTCAGGGGAAAGCTTGAATTGACTTATAAATGTATTAATGTAAATAATATAGTTACTTGGAGTGCCATAATATATACATGTTATATATAAATGTTTTGACATTTTGGGTGGGTTAGTTGTAAGGCAGGGCTTTGACAGGGTTTGTATATTTAGTTCACTAAGCTGCAACCCCTATTATTTCCAAAGAAGAAGAAAGTTATTTAGGGTGGTCATTTTGTGAAAGCTAAAGTATATAGCACTTCTGTTTGGGATCTCATTGTTCAATGCAAAGCAGTAAATAAATGTCAAAAACCTAGTAAAAAAAAATAATTTTAGTTGAGAGAGTATAGATTAATAAAGCCAGATGTGATGTATTGTATTATTTGGGCACCAGCTTTTTTTGTGAGGAGCCATTTTGTTGAATTCATAATTGCAGTTGGCCTGAAAATAGTTTATTTTTTACTATTTTATGACTGCAAGTGAAAATTCAAATGACCCTGTTACCTCAGCAATCTCTTTCAGTCACATGCTTATAAGTCAGTAGTTCATTAACTCTGAAAACTTGTGCCCAAATGTGGTCATAGCGCTTGCTCTTTTAAAGTTTGTATTTCGAGATCTAGAAGTAATTTTTATTCCAAGTATTATAAAATAAGCTTAAGACAAATGCATAAGGCATACGCATCCAGAGGAAAAGTTATGATTTTATTATTATTTAATGATTATTGGATGGAGAGTTTAATGTATTTTCTTGTCTTGCCTATATATTTGAGCACCAATCTCAGGTTTTGGTGTTCAAAGACACTGTCTTTGAATTTGCAATAATTGTTAAGCATGCTTTGGTAAAGTTTCAGATTTTGAATTTTTCAGAAATATATATATATATTTTTTTTCTATTTGAGTTATTGATGACTAAGGCTTATTTTTCTTTCTTTTGATTTGTGGTTTATTCCCACAGAGTACTTTTTTGCTGTTTAAATAATAGCTCCTAATCTGTTTGCAATCATCGTTGTACAGAACATTGACTAATTATATTGCCCCCATCTTGTGGAAATTCAAGTGACTGCTTGACAGAAAGTTTTGAAAAACCCACTTGGTCTGAGTTTTTGACTGCTGAACATTGCTTTAAAATGAAAAAGCTTTGAAATGCTCCATATTGTAGTTTATATATTCATGAAAACGATTTTTTCATCCCATTATTATACACATTTTAATACACTGATCAAGCAATGGACAAAACATACCTCTAAATTTGACACACTACCTTTAAAACTTTTAAACGTTCTTAACACTTCCTGCTTAAACTGTGTGCTAGATTAGAGAGGTTGCAAAGCTAAATCAGGCTAAAATTTTGATTATAAAAAAATTATAGTTGTACTAATCTCTGTATGTAATTTTGATTAATTTGACCCTCATGATATCAGCACATCAGAATTGTTGACTGTTTTGATATTTGTTCTGGACTATCTTATACCATAAAACAAATGTTGCAAGATGAAGTAAATACATCTGTTTTGATATCAGAATCATATCCACATGTAAAATCATCATTAATTTGCTAGATACTGTAAAATTATTGAGAAATAATAAAGTTGCAAAAATTCAACATTACTGATGTTTCATTCTGCATTATAAAGTCTACAAATACATTTCAATCAATTTGAAAATTTAAAACTAAAAAAACCTAACATTCACCTTATTCTAACAGTGGGTTGAAAAAAAAAGATATAAAGTAAATACTTAAAACAATGTAAATACTTTTCAAATCATATTAATGACTTCTTTTGGCTTTAGTAATATGACAATATTAAAGCCAACAGCATGTTGTCTATATTATTACGTATACTATTTTCATGCCCAGAATAAATGGGTCTTAATACATTAAAATGTATAGCAGCCTTTTTATTTTAGAAAGTGATTCCCTTACAACACAATCGTCATATTTTTGGGTCCTTGGAATCAAAAGGTTTAAAAACAGACATTTTAGATTCATTTTAGATGAATTGCTGAAATTGCTATTACAATTTATTTAACCCTCCTATGTTATTCGGTCATTTTTGACCAAAACAAATGTAATAAAAATGGTTTCCTTTATCTGATCCTTATCATATTGGGGTTGGAAAAAAACAGAGCTATTCTTTTTTTGATTTGTCAAATACGATCAAGATATCAGCCACAATGCAGAAAAAAACAGACAGAAATTTCAGGGTGAGACTAAAACATTCTCACTATAACATAACAGTGTAACATACACACCCCCTCACACACACTTACAAACACAGACATTGTGGGGGGCAGGGGCTCAAGTGGAAAAAAATGGCACTTATCATAATTATTTATTTAAAAAAAAAAACTATTTGGCAAATGTATGCACAAATTAGCGCATTTTAATTAGTTAACACCTAATTTGCATATCAATGTGTTGATTGTGATGATGTTATTAGACAAAAATGTTATAGTATTCACCTGTAGTGTCACCAGTACAATAGCCTGTATGGCCATGATATGTTGCCTTAGCTAAACTTTAGCTAACTTATTACATTAGCTTTATTTGGCTTTTGGATTTTGGCTAATTAGCTGTAAAGTCGATGCACTGGTAGCTTAGTCTTTTGTTCATCACCACTCACCTCCACACAAGCCATGAAAAACACAACTGAGATATGAGCTGGGAGGGGCTGCTGTCTGCCTGACTGTGTGAAACTGTGCGGAGATGTAGAGAGGCATGGAGGGAGGGCAAAATCTCATCTCCCGACCTGATATTTTGATTTGTTTGACAGCGAAGCTGTGCGCACAATATATATACAGTATATATATATATATATATATTCATTTATTTAAAATTTTTTAAAAAAATTAAAAAAAGTTAAGAAAGGTTTAGATGTTACACATCTAAACCTTTCGGTCAAAAAAGACGCAAAGGAAGGTGCCATTTTTGAATACCATAGGTATTTTTTGACTCAACACGTGAAACTGCTCATAAAATTAATTTATTAAAAATCTTTATACATCACAGTTCAACTTATTTTTTACTTGCAGAATGGTTTCTCGTATTTTGGGGTCCTTGGCATCAAAAGGTTTAAAAAAAAAAAAAAGAAATTTTAGATTAATTTTAGATAAACTACTAAATGTTACTATTAAAATAGTAAACTATTATTATTCTTTTCATAAACACGTTAAACTGCTACTAAAATGTATTTATCAAAAATCTTTTTACGTTTAGTTAATCTTATTTTTTACTTGCAGAATTATTTTTAGCCACAAGGTGGCAGTCAAGTATTAAAATTCAGAAAGACTGTTGCTTTTAGCATCTATAGCACTAAAACTCTGCATGTGCTCTGTAAATAGGCTAGTGAAAACCCAGTTAACCTGCTGCTACCACTTTTTGTCATCTTAAAATGTATGCACAGCATTCCCTTGCAGAGATTTTTGCAAGCCTCACGTATGTCTTCGTGTAGAATGAATCTATCTTTAACTTATTAAAAGGAGCAGGGCATTTCTTTCTCTTTAATAAATAAAACAGTCCGAAATGAATGATGAAGTTCTAGCACAGACCTACAATAGGGTGTGGCATTGTATGAAGAGCAAACAGATGGGTAGAGAGAGGCTTTTTTCACTGCTAGAGAATGTTATGTAAGGAGGGAGAGTCTCCCCACCTCCCCTCCCTGTTTTTGTTTTTCTCAATGAGCCAGGCTCTCCCTGACGCAGGCCCCTGTGCCTGTCCACTAGGCCCCTTTCCTGGAAGCAGAGCCTGGCAGGGGCCACATAGGGGCAGGTTTGGAGGGAGATAGAGTGTGATTGAGGAAGGGGGTCTCCTTTCCCTTCCTGAAAATCACATGGTATCAGACTTAAATCTGAGCCTTACAGAAACCTCAGATTTGGTCAATCTGGGCACAGCTCTTCTTGAGCATTGACGATATTTGTGTTCAGGTCATTGAGTACATGCATGGACTGACACCGAGGGTGGGAGGTTCTATGCCAGATTAAGTATCTTACATCCTGTTCAGTTATTATTCATATACAAAAAAGTGCAAATAATGTTTAAACATGGAGGATATTTTAGGTGTACAAACAACATACCACAATGTTGTGATAAGTTACATTTTGTATCTTATACTTACAATAATTATATTTATAAAAATACCAAATAGAAGAAAAACTGGAGATCTTAAGATTTAATCAAGTGCCATATTTTGACAATGCAGATTTCAACGACAAAAATGCTTTAAAGGACATAAAATTAGATAAAGAATAACTTAAATATTATGGTCATTCAAAATAGCACACATGCATGATCTAAGATTAATGTTATAATTAAATATGTATATTATATATAAATATACATGATTGTTAAATGCATCAGATAAGTGTGTGCAACAGTTTGACAGTTTTCTCGCTTGCTGTTCTTGAAATGTACAGATGCTTGAGTTCAAGGGAGCATGTTCTAATTTCGCTCCGCCCTTGTTCAAGGCACTAATCCAAAATTGTAACCTTATAAAAACACAACAATTGGGTTGCCCTTTTGGGTGAGGGCATGCAGGAGCTAGGATTACAGTAGGGTTTAATAAACTCTTTGGAGTGAGGTACAACTACTCCATGATGTTCCGTGATTCATTTACAAGGGATCTTTTGCAGGAGAAGATTTGAAAGGAACAAGTTGCCAAACAATCCTAAATTGGCAATATATAACAATTTTGCTCTTGTTACCTGTACCTGTTAGCTTTAGTTCTAATGGAAGAAATGGAATTAGTAATAGAAATGTTTAAAAAAAATTATGTGAAAAACAGACAATAATATACTTTCTAAATAATCATTATTATTATTATTTATAATAACAAAAAATAATAATAATCATCATTTTATATTTTGGACCAAGCTTATTTGCTGTAACTAATATTTCAATATTAAATCAGCTCAACAGCTCAACTCAAGTTAAATCAAGATAGAGCTTCATTTACCTCTTTTTATCTCACAGCTTTGACCTCTGTGGAATGCTTAGTCGGCAGGACAAACAAGGGGCACTGTCTAGAGCAAGCAAGAGGTGTTAAAGTTTCTGTAACACATAAATGCTTTCATATTCTATATCAATAGATTGAGAAAGTAATTTCACTTTGTGCTAAAAGTAAATTGTGGCTTATTTTATCTTAATATATATATTTTTTATGTGGTAAACATAGAAGATATTATATAATATATATTATGCATCGTGGTTTTTTGTGATTCCATGCTTTTAGTTGCATGGTGTTGCAAAAAAAACTTTTTCAAATGCAGAACATGTTTTGGAACTCTCCTGGTTACACTTATTTTAGTCACATATCTGACATCTGCACAACTTCAACATTTCTAAAACTAAGAATGTAAACAGTGGTACCATTCTTGTTTATGTCTTGGTTTTGTGGTATAGAATTGGTCCCATTTGGGAATAGTCAGGAATAGATTTCCAACATAGGAGATCTGGGCAGCACTCAGACTCATAACACTGTCGCTGTACCTTTCCTCTTTATACACTAATATTTACCTCTACCTCTGTTCTCATAACTAAAATAAAAACGAGATAAACAATGTGCGAGTGAGCAGAGATTATATTTTTGATTGAAAACATGTTCAGATTGGATGCCATAGTACAATAACACTGCTTCAACTAATTCAACAGCAGCACCACATTAATGGGAATTATTTACTACAGTAAATGCAACTGCATGTCTGAAGTAATTATTTACATTATTAAATTAACTTAACCTTACTGGGTTGCACTAGACATACGACGCAATTAAAGCGTCTAGAGCGAACTAAAGTTCACCCAAAAATGAAAATTCTCTCATCATTTACTCAATCATGCCATCCCAGATGTGTATGACTTTCTGTCTTCTGCCAAACACAAAAGAAGATGTTTAGAAGAATATTTCAGCTCTGTTGGTCCATACAATGCAAATCAATGGTGGCCAGAACTTTGAAGGTCCAAAAGGACATAAAGGCAGTATAAATGTTATCCATATGACTCCAGTGGTTTAATCCATATCTTCCTAAGTGATATGATAGGTGTGGTTGAGAAACAGCTTAATATTTAAGATTGTATTTTACTATAAATCTCCACTTTCACTTTCTTCTTCTTTTGCTTTTAGAGATTTGCATTCCTCAAGCATATCGCCACCTACTTGGTGGGTGAATTTATAGCAAAGAATTACTAAAAATATTTACTTGTTTTTCACAGGTCAATATTTAGCCTCTGAAGATATGTATTAAACCACTGGAGTCATATGGATTATTTTTACCCTGCCTTTATGTGCTTTGAAGCTTTACCATTTTGTTAGCCATTCACTTACATTGTGAGAACCAACAGAGCTGAGATATTCTTTTCAAATTCTTCATTTGTGTTTTGCAGAAGAAAGTAATACACCTCTGGAATGGCATGAGGGTGAGTACATGATGAGAGAATTGTAATTTTTGGACGAACTAACCCTTTAAAGGTGCTGTAAGTTATTTTAGCCTTTCTAACTTCCATTAGACTGAGCCAGCCACGCCCCCTCCAAAACACTGCACCAATACCATTGAAACCGACACAAAGCATGTGCCCACATTTATTAAACACAACATTAGCGAAATAGCACCCTCAACTGACAAATCATAAATCAGAATATGGCAGTATGTCGCAATAATTAGCTGCAATGACAACACTATGAGAACTAGCAAAATGATTGACAGGCAGAAAGCGTCAGAGACTGCGGTCTGCGAACATATTTTTATTTGCTGTTTACAGAGACTAGAGTTGTCGCAGAGACTGGTGAGATATCTCATGACACATATTTCAGTGATCTCTTTCAGGGAGTAGGAACATTTTTGCATACCTTTCCAAGAAAAAATAGCTTACAGCACATTTCATGTGTAAAAATTGGTCAAACTGGGTTATGAGATTATAGCAGCATACTGTCACAGGACAGTTATGGTTGGGAGGTTTACTTTTGAAATGTGTTCCACTACAGATTACAGAATGTAAAATGTAATTTGTAACATATTCCGTTAGAGTACTCAAGTAATCTCTTAAGTAATCAAAATACTTTCTGAATGTAACTGTATTCTGATTACCAATTATTTATATTGTAACTGTAGTGGAATACAGTTACTAATAAATATGTAATCCCATTATATGTATTCTATTACTCCCCAACCCTGAAGACAGAATATGTATCTCAGCCAGAGGCATTTTTTTTCATGCAGATCATCATAACAGTTTTACATAGATGCTTTCACTGAGCCAAAGTCCTTGCACGGATACCATGCAATATTGTTGTCAAAGCACTGTTATCGAAGTGGTAACATGGTTGGAGAAACTTGATGATTTTGAAGATTCATAACTGTTTTGATGTTTAGTGGTCTTACAGCTTTACAGAGATTTTAGTGATATGACATACTCCATAACGCCAGAAAATGCTCATGCCCGAATCAGCATTACGCTTGCATTAAATGCAGTAAAAATACAAAATTAGAAACTCAATAATTGCATAATAATAATCTGAAGTTCATTGGAATGTTGCAATTATATTGTTAGCTGGTATTTTAAAAGGATCAATAGTAAATCAATATTTCTAAAATTACAATTATGATGAGGAGGATGAGGTAAGAAAAGAAGGCAGATTTGGTGTCATACATTTTGAAAACAAAGCTTTTCAAATATTACCAATTCAAGCGCATCCCTAATTTCCTTTGCAATGTCCTCATTATTTAATTAGCATTCCGACACTTTCATTTAGATTCAATAAGACTACTGCATCAGCCTATACCAGCACTAGAATGTTTTCAGTGAGTTGTGCAATGTACAGAAGAATGCTTCAGTTACTCCCACTTCCTGGAGATCCAATCCGAAACGACCAGCTGTTTCAAGGCGCCCCTCCGAGCCCAACATAAGCAAAACAATACACAGAAAAACATTAAAATCATCAATTATCGGCTATTTTCGATTCTTTTCTTTACAAGTTATAAATCTAGGCGAATTGGCCGTATCTTGTTTTGAAAACATAATGCTGGTTATAGCCCAGCCAGCTACGGGTTGTTTATCTGTAGTAAGGGGAACTTGAAACCGTCCCTTGCCCCATGTCCTCGGTTGTTTTTCTTCTTTCGCCTGGATTCTCCATGTTGTCGGAGAAAAAGTGAGGGCTTTACCTAGACTAGAGGCGGCTACGGATAAATATACAAGCGATAAAGTAAACTGAGACGCGAAGCCTAGAGAAAAGCAGATAAGAGAAAACAAAACAAAGTGCCATGCCCCTCCCATGTGGAAGAGAATAGAAGGCGGGAATAAATAAATATCAACATAATTTGTCGCCGTAGGTTCGAGATATTTTTGCGCGAACGGAAATTATTAATTTCAAGTATCGATAGCCATTAAAGCCACTAAATGCGGTCCGACTGTTTGTCGCTGGAAAAGGTTGGTTGGACGTTGAGGGCTGTGCGTTTGTTAGATGGAAAGTTCGATCATCACTCAAGTGCAGAGAGAGAATTCTCGGTTGCCTTCGAAAACAGGTAGGCAATGCACTGTCACATGTAAAATGGTAGTGTTTCAGCGCTGTCAATACAAGCGGACCTCTTTGAACTCAGAGATTCTCGCTTTGGCTCTAACGCGACGTGAGATTCGCACATTGTTATTTGTGATATTGAGCTGATTGATGTGTCACATTATGGAGCGGAATTCTTCGGAACTTAACGAAATCCGCTCCATAATGTGACACATCAATCAGCTCAACATCACAACATATATCTATATATATCTATATATATCTATCTATCTATATATATATATATATATATATATATATATATATATATATATATATGTGTGTGCGCGCGCGTGTGTGTTTGTTGTTAAGACAAGGCTAAATCTCAGTGTAACTGCTGATTTTTCCCCCCCATTATTTAATCTACATGTTTTGCTGTTGCAATCAGGCAGATGCTTGATGTTTACGTAATATAATTAAAATACTGTTTCTCTTTCTCTAATTTTTTTATTATTGTTTTCAGCTTATAAATTATTAATGAGTCGTTTTCTATTTATTTATGTTTCCTTATTACAATACTATGATACTTTGCTGAAGGTTTGTAATTTTTTTTTTTAAACGTCATCAATCCTACCAAGTTCATTGTTGTTGAAATAATCTACTGTTTGCTCTTTTGTGATGTTAAACGGGCGGTGTTTCATAGCTTGTCTAATGAATAATTCAAGAGACAATTTTTCTTAACATTATGCAGATTAGGTTTCTGAACTATTTTCGGTTTGAACGCGTTTCCTAAAATCGCATATCTCATACTCTACCTCGCTGAAGTAAAACTGCTAAAACATCGAGTTTAAATGTGAAAAACATCGGCCTAACCGAGAACGCAAGGTGCCGCGGAGGAATGCACAAACACACCCCTCAGCACACGCCCTCCATCTGCCGCTCGACGAACAGCCACAGGCGATACGATTACACGAATTGTAAACCTGGACGCATTCATTTAAGCATTTAAAGGATCGTGTGTGTTTTTTTATTTATTATTATTTTTCTTTAGCGTAAAGGCCACAATGTTCTGCAGAAAATACCAAGTAGCCCTTTTGTTCCCTTACTTACTACACGGCGGACCAGCCTATCCTCTCGACAGTGTGTTGACGTGCTACTGGTTATCGTGTTTCTTCTGCTTTGCTCTTATTATAGACCTGACGTAAATACTTCTGATATGAAAGCCGTCGTTCTATTGTGACCATATGTTATTGATGTTAATAAGGCTATTATAACATATTTTACGACCTATGTATTAGTGAATTACGAGCAGCCATTATGATGGAAATGGCCAAGGCAAGTATGCAAAAAATAGTTGAACACAGTTGTACATGCTTGCTTGCATAAAGAAGTGTCCAATTACACGACTCTACCACATGTCTAATAAATGACTCGTTTGTGGCCATGACAGCAAATAGTCAAATTATGGAGCTCAGATTGTGAACAAATAAAAAAGTGCAAATGTAAACATACGTCTGTGGCAAATAATGTTTTGCAGTGTTGCATTTTGTATTGTTTTCAGTTGTGTGTTTGCTTTAGAATCTTAAGAAATTCGATTAGTTAAGAATTTTATTCAGTATTATAAATATTTAAATGATTAAAGTGAGGATTACAGTGTATTCATTTGTTATTTAGATAGTTGTTTGACATTCCTTTGTCAATAGCTGAGAATTATCCACTTGTAGCCTATCTATGGTTTAGTTGTACATGTGCTGGATAATAACGGATTACATGTAATCTGTATTATGTAATCATATTACAAACCCAAGTACTTGTAATGAGATTGATTTACATAAAACAAAAATGTGGTAGTAATCCACACATAAATGCCAAACCGATTGCATTAGTGCGGTAAAGTTAGTTTTGCAAAATGCTTTTGTACACGGCTTCAAAAATTTTCCCAAACCCGCTTTTGATTCATATAGTGTTGTCACGATACCAAAATATCAGTAGTATCAATACCAGTAAAACTCCCAGATTTTCGATATCAATTTCGGTAATATGCTATTGAACACTCCTTTAGCCTATTTAATAAAGTTGAATGTATCGATGGAAATAATACATTAAAATAATTGCATGTTTCCTCAAGTAGGACCGTATAAAATGATTTGTTTTTCTAAATGCCGTTTTACCTCCAAATTCTGTGTTTTCCATCAATTTCATTATCAAAATAGTGTCTAATTAAATTAATTAATATAACTGCAATCATATGAAAATAGAACAACCACTTCTTAACCATTGCATTCTTTTAATCAAAGGTTTTTTTAAGTCAGTTAATGAAGTGCTTCATTAAAGATGCTCACAGCATATTTCAAAACACAAAATTGGTTTTAATTTGTCAAATAAATTGCTGCACAACAGTATATCACATTATAGCAAAACAATGATGAAAAATTATATTCAGTACAACAGCTCTCTTGCTTGTGAGATATTGCTTAAATATAATAATTATTATTATTACTACAGTAAATACTACATTGTACTATACATTACTTATATATTTCTGTTGTGATTTCCTTAATTCTCCCGTTAAGCTTTTATGTTGAATCAAACTTCTTTTTTAACGTGACGGCTTTTCCGTTCTGTGTTTTTCACTGTTGTTTCACATCTCCAATTAATACTTTGGTTATAGTTTCCAGTGTGATTATTAAAGGGAAAAATGCTATGATTTAATTTGATAAATTTACTGTCTGCAGGCGCTGCACACTTTAAACTAAATGTGCATTCTCTCTTGTCGTCTACTACAAGCGCAGTGCTTGATGCTTAAAAAATTTGGTGTTTTCCGCATAGAAGTGGCTTCACTCATACACGTGTGTGCTGAAGCGTGCAGCACATGCAGACTAAATTTAGCACGGTTCAGTAATCACATGGCTTAATAATCACATGGCTTAATAATCACACTTGGACATATCCCTATTTTAATTTGATTAATTGTCCATTTCAATGTAAAATGGTTTGTTTTCTTTTAAGCTGATTTAAAACAATGTACATTTACTTTTGCAGCTATACTGCAGAAGAAAAAATATTTTAAAATATCCAAAAATTCTTTGAAAAATATTTTATATTTTTTAAGGATTTTTAGACTATTTTAAATGGAAAACAAGACAAAAACACTTGCAATTTTTTTTTTGCAGTGAATTTCTTTACTGAATTAAACTTAATAAAAGGTTTTTTTTTTCCCCTTAAATTCAATGAATGTCATTTAAAGGTATTTTAAAAGATTATTATTTTTCCTTTTTATTGTTAGTAAGCACGTTTAATACAACCTTTTAAGCAGGGGCACAAGCTGAATAATCGTTTAAGAGCTAATGATTAATCATTGCAATAATCACCAAATAGTCGAATAATCATTCTAATAATCGTTAGATTAATCGTTTATCAAAATAATCGTTAGTTGCAGCCCTACAGTCAGACAGTGTGTTGGGACTAGATTGAGTCGGTGCTCAGTACTACCGGTACTGCAGAAACACTGGTATCATTAAATTTTTATTTTTTATTTTAGTATCGACTTTTCTGTACCTGTACTTTTGACACCACTAAATTCACAAATATAACTTGTCTGGACTACATTTCCCAACAACGATCGATCTTAGCGGTTAAGAGCATTTTCTACAGGCAATTTTACGAACGTTTGTTATTTTTTTACAAGCGTATCCCAAAACTGCACTTAATATGAACATGCGAGGATGTGCTTTAAGTGCTGCTTAAGAGACTTGCCTTCCTTGTGACAGTGCTGAAATGTGACCATATAGTGCTGCTCGTCATTGTAACTTCAATATATTTGTTCATAACTTTACAATTTGTAATTTACCTCACTAACATTTTTTTAAAAACATTTCTTAAATATTCGACCTAGTTAACTGCATATTTACATATTGTTTTTACAATAATTTTGTGCAGAACGTTCTTTTACACAATCTGCTTCCATAATCAGGTGTGCATTTGTAATATATTGTTTTCACAAATTCCTCTCGGTATAAAAGCTTCCAGGATTATAGTGACGACAGTGGAGGCCCTGCTTATTACAAGCATTCATTGACTATTATTCTGTGTTATCGTGGAGCGCAAAATTGGAGACGTGCTGCAGGTGTCTGCTTAAATCTGTATCCTCACGATGTTCTTAGCTCTGTACGATTACTCCAGAGCACTCGTTAATCTAGAAGCATTTTCAAGAACTACTTAATTTATGATACTTTTGGGAAATGGGCCTCAAAACTAAGTTTAATTATAAATTGGATTTTACGATCTACTCAGGCTTACGATGCTTTTGGGAAACGATGCCCAGATCTGGTGCATATTTCTTTTTGCAAGTCCATTTGGTGGTGCAAGTTTTGCATAAATTACATACATCAGGTTTAATTACGTTTTCTTTACTGCACTGAAGCATTTTTTACAACATTATATCAAAATGGTTCAAGCTTGTCCTACTCAAATGTATGTGACATCACATAAACAAGAATTAGGTAGGAAGAAATCCAAAAGCAATCAGATTAGATTACTTTAAAATATAGTCCAATAGATTACGTTACTGACTTTAATTTTAGTGTTGTAATCTGTATATACTTGAGGACACTATAGATCCATGGCTAGTTTAATCAAATGTCCAGTAACTCACTGCATACCTGAAAAATAGCTTCCATATGTATTGATAAAACATTAAGTCTAAACGATTTGTTTTTCATTTGGTGAAGACCAGAACAAAGACATTTTTGGGTGGGATAACATTGCTGATGTTCTCCCAGTGTTTTCAGATATCTGCTCTTTAGATACATGTAAAAAAAAATACAACTTATCTTAAAAAAGTTCTGAACAGAATTGAAAAGTTCTGGGGGCAGGTATGTATATTTGAGCTTCTCCATCCAGTGCTCTAATTACAGAAATCAAGCACATGGCCTATTACTGTTTTCTTAACTGATTCCTTGGAGTCCAGTTACACCAACCTCTTGGAACTCAAATCCATGCTTGACATTTATTTCACCTTCTTTAGATCTTTATTATGTAGGAAATGTCAAGCAAATGATAATTCACCAAATTAAAGGACCAAATTAGTACTGCAGAATCTCCAGGTTTTAGTGTTTAATTTTTACTTTTACTTTTATTCAGTGTTAAACAGAAAATTGATTTTTATAAAAGGACTCACAGTCTCTTAATTCTAGTTACTATTAAGTTAGTACTCTGACCACTTACATGCTTCTAACAGAACCTTTGATGGCCCTTAAAATGGCATTCCTTATTTCAGACCGCTCAGAAATCAGTGCAATACTGTTCCATCTGCACGTGAAACAGAAAGTAGATTTAAATTCATGGATAATTACATTTGTACTTCATTTCCTAAGTCCTTGTGTTAAGCAGGGCTTTATCAGTGAGTGTACAGATGGGCAAATACAGCAAGAGTAAATGATGACGAAGGAGGCCATTTTCTCTCATCCTCTCTCCGCTGTACATGCCGCTCGTATGTTACATAAGATGAGTCCTATGGCTACATAAGCCCCCAAAGGCTTCAAGAGGGAGAAAAGGTGCATGGATTGGAAATGAGGATCAGCCTCTTTTTCCATTGCCCATCAGGATGGTCAATGCCTTCATATGAGAAACAAAAAAATAGAAATAATAACTAGTACTCATATTACATCATTGTTGAAATAAAAAGCAGATTCTAATCATTGCATGATTTACTCTCATGTGCAAGAGCTTTAATGTCTATTTCTTATATTATATGCTTCCTCGTAATCGTAACAGGCAAGTCTGGACAAAATCATGTTTCACTTACATGCATATTTTTAAGCCATAGTATGCAGAAGCCCCTAAATTTACAGTGAGCCATAAGTCCTCTTTAATGAATTGCAAAACATGCTACAGATGTCATGTTACAAAACATAGCTCTTATTTCTGTGGTTAGAAGTTGTGTTTGTGGGGGATGCATATGGAGGACCGAATGAGACAATATAAGAAAAAAAATATTAAATATATATATATATATATTTGCAAAGAAATGTAAAAAATAAAAAAGTATACTTAGAAATAAATAAATAAATGTTTAAATTTGACATAAATGAGAATTGATACTAATAATCGACTGATTTGTATTGATTCATATTCAATGGAGATATCTAGAGAGCAGGATGGACGATATAATGGCAATATACATATACAGTGTATACTGTAGGATATCACACATAGTAAATTACATGCTTATAAAATTGTTAAGAATTTATTTAACTTTTTTCAAATAAAATAAAAATCTGTAAAAAAAATTAATCAAGAGTCTTGTGTGTAACAACAAAACAAACTGTGTTTATTCATTTACATGCCTTAAGCTGGGCCACACTAGCCGAGTTTTCATGCACTAGTGTCAATTACATAATCACTGGCCAGGTGGAGGGAGACGGAAGTACGCATTATGTCAAAGTGTCTGTTATCAGATCTGTTGAAATTGTGGTTTCTGTTCAGATTGTCAAGATATTCAGCGGAATCCCTGATGGCTGGGATTTCTAAAAGTGTCTGACAGGTATTGTCATCCTAGGTACATACAGTTACCATGATATGAAATTACTTAAACAGTGTTATAAAATGTCTACCTCTAAATCATTCATTCAGTAGATATCATTCATTATCCATTCAACCTATTTGACTGTGGCCTCCAAGCTTTATTCTGGAGCACTCTGAACTTGATTGCTATGCCTGAATTAGAAAACACGCCCTCTCATTACCACACAGACAAAGAAATGTATAAATAAAAATATTTGGGAATAAATACATGTATAAATAAATAAATAAGAAAAAATTAATTTGGTAATAAATACAATAATGCATAAATAAGGAAATAAATGTATAAATACTCATTTATGTCAGATTTGAACATTTATTTATTTATAAGTGCACCTTAATTAAAACCTTAATTTATATATTATATTTTATATATATATATATATATATATATATATATATATATATATATATATATATATATATATATATATATATATATATATGTAGTCAAATTCGGTCCTCCATATATGCACTTCTAGGACTTGTCTCTGGCAGACTCTCCTGTGATGAAATAGCAGTGTTTGTGTGTGTGTTGTGTGTGTGTGTGTTTGTTTGTGTGTGTTGTGTGTGTGTGTGTGTTTTTGTGATTTACGAGGACAATTTTGTAAGTTACAAACTGGTAATTACAAGGTTATTATGCTATAAATGTGATTTATGAGGACATTTATAGTGTCCCCATAATTCAAATCGCTTAAAAATCATACTAAACAATGTTTTATTGAAAATGTAAAAATGCAGAATGTTTTCTGTGAGGGTTAGGTTTAGGGGTTGTGTTAGGTTTAGAGGATAGAATCTATAGTTTATACAGTATAAAAGTCATTATGTCTATGGAAAGTCCTCATAATGATAGGTAGACCAACATGCGTGTGTGTGTGTGTGTGTGTGTGTGTGTGTGTGTGTGTGTGTGTGTGTGTGCTCCAATGGTACTGCTGAAATGTGTGGGCTTTCCCGCCCTCTGAGATTATATAACATATACCAGCCATGGCCAGCAGTCTCATTTAAAACAGATTTTCTGTTTCTGTGCAACGTGTGCAATCTCTGCAGAAGGGTGGCTGAGCATTTGATCATTTTGATGTTTACAATCACTGTGTTTACTGACGAAAACAAATTCCATTGCAGTGCTCTTAAATATTTATAAGATCTGTCAAGTGCCAGAGGTATACTTAAATGCTAAATAGTGAAAGAAAAATATTGTTTGCATGTAGTACAAGGTCTGTCTTATCTATTGAAGGTTAAATTGATTTATCAAGAAAAATGCATTAATGCACACTGGGTGGGGTCTAGCAATAGTCTGTAGAACTTTGTAGTAGCTTCAAGTTAGATTGATTTATGGTGTTAACAACTAATCAATAAAACTGAAAATGGTCAACAATAAATTGTATTCTCTATTAGTCAGGTCTTTTGGCTATGCTTGGAGATACTCCATAAGTGATGTCACTCTACAATGACGAAAATGTTTTTGTTTTTTTTATGATATAAGCACATTTGATCACAAAAAAAAAAGGCAGAGGCATGTGCATGCGTCTCAACCAAGCAGAGTACAATAAAGAAACGGAGAACAACAATAATTAAAGGTGTACTCTGTAGTTTTTTCCTAATGAAAAATGTTTTACTCCTGAGGAAATTAATTGTAATTTTGAGTGCAATTTTAACTAAACAAAAATTTACTAAAATGATAATTACATTTATATTTTGAATTAACCACATTTAATTTAAATCCAACAAATAATGCAAGTAACAATATTTATGAGAAGAATAGTACAGGAATATATGATATACTAAAAAATACAGGACATTTTTATTTTTATTCGATTAATTGAAGAAAGTGTCAAAAGATTAATTGATATATCAAAATAATTATTAATAGCAGACTTAGATTGTTTTGTAAAACAATCGCCAGGAAACTTGTTATTATATTTAACTCATTTGAGGAAGGTAGAAAATGTAAAAATTATATTTTATTGTGTTGTCCTTCAAACAGATCAGGTAAATAATAACTCGCCTCGGAAACCTGGAAGTCGGAACATCTTCAAAAAGCTAATCTGTTGCCTTCGACCTCAAGATGCCCAGCTGCCAACATCACCTAACCATGATGCCTTGTTATCACCTGAGGACAATGGGACCATTGCTGAAGTATTAAATTATCATTGAATCACTTTTACACCTTAAAAATATGTAAAAATACATTTCTAAAGATTACTAGATTTATGTAAAGCATATTTAATTTATATAAAGAGTTGGACTAGCTAACAGTAGCTACCTCCAGTGTAAAAATGTTTTGTCTGCCAACTTTATGTGGTAACATCTAAATGAACTGGTCAAAAATATTATCTAATTTGAATAAACCAGAATATTTTAGGCTGTACCAGCAAAAGTCATTTTTTAAGGGTCAGATCACGTAGAAATAACTGGCAGCTCCTGACAACTGACTCGTTTAACTTTGAACCATTTACATTTTTAGTGTAAACAAAACAAAATATACATTTCTAGCTGCATCCAATACATTAAATTTAGCTGCAAGTTGACTGAATAATGCATTGATCAGGAAACATTTTCATGCTTGGGCTTCTGCTCAGCATTTGTTCTACATTGTAAGCCACTGCATTGTCCTGCCCAGTAGAATGAATGTGATGAAATCTTTGGGTAGAGGAATGCAAAAGATACATATAAAAACACCAAATGAATTCCCCCTCTGTTCTATAAAATGAACAGACAATAAAAATATGCCTTTAAGTATTTTCTCCTGTCAGACATAAGCTGTTTGATCATGAGTTACAAGCTCACATGGTTAGGAAATGATAAAAGCATGATGTACATATACTTACCTAAAGAGTTATGGTATCATCTCCAGATTCCAGGGGAGTGTCTTCTGCCAGCAGTGACCTCTCAGGACCAGGGGAAGATCTGTGTGGTTATAGATCTGGATGAAACACTGGTGCATAGCTCCTTTAAGGTACGCCCAGTTGTGCATTAAACTTTAACGTATGAGATTGCATACTCATTTAAATGAGTCTCTGAAGCAAATGTCTAATGAACTAGATATATTGTCTGTAAATAAATTAAGCGACATGCAGCAGTTTTAATACTTTGTATCCTGTTATTTTATGTCGATTTACATAGTAAGATCATATTAAAATATAAATATTAAAACAGTTCATATAATATTCACATTTAACAGCATTGTTAATATGTAATATCTTAAGTTATATATTGTGTTTTTTTTAGCCAATAAGCAATGCAGATTTCATTGTGCCTGTGGAGATTGAGGGGACCACACACCAGGTGAGATCTGATTCATATTTGTATATGTGAGAAACACTGGTATTCCCCTGCCAGTGCACTGGTGTTTTTCATTGACTTGCATGTGCGCAGTTTTTTCCCAATGAAAAATGAATGATGAGCACCCTCTGCTGGACTGATGTGAGAAGAGAGCTTTGGCAGTGGCTGAGGATTGCGATGTTATGTACACAAGTAATCACAGAAGACATTTGCCAATGCTTAGATTTTTTTTTTTTTTTTTTTAAACTGAGCTTGCATCTTTCTTTACAAATATCTTAGTCCTTTGTGGTTGTCCTCTTTCTAACTTTTCACCTTCATTTGGCCTTTGCCTGGTTCAAGTAATCCAGGATAGGTTAGTTCCCACTAGTACGACCTATTCTCGATTACTTGTTTCAGGAGGAGGCTACCAGCAGCGGAACTATAAGCACCACAGTGCACTACAGAACATTTTGTGGTGTTATTTTTTATTTATGTTCTCAAATCAAATTATTTTTGATGACTTCTTTTAGCAGTGAACTTTGCATTTAATATATCTGTGATGTCAACTATACTGACAAAAAACACTTGTGTTTTAGGTGTACGTGTTAAAGAGGCCATATGTGGATGAGTTTCTTCGGAGGATGGGAGAACTGTTTGAATGTGTTTTGTTCACTGCAAGCCTTGCTAAGGTATCAATTTTAAATAATTTGACCATTATTTGACCGTTTGTGATTCACCTACCAAATGGTTTTAGCAGGGTTCCCACAGTCATGGATAACCTGGAAATATGAAGGAATTTGAAACGTTTGTTTTCCTGACCTGGAAAAATCATGGAAATAAAAATTTTAACATTTTTAAAGTACATGAACATTTCAATTGTTCATAGATGTATACTAGATATGCTTAGCTTTAAAATATTTAATTAGCTAAGTATCTCTTTTTGTGAGTGCAAAAGCCAAAAATTATTATTTAGTAATCACAAGTGACTGTAAAAGTCCTGGTAAAATCATGGTAGTTCATTAGTGTGGGAATCCTGTTTTAGTGAATTATGCCCTGATAGTTTTGCTTATCCCAGCTTTCCAATGTTTGTTCTGATCCTGTATTGATCCAAATTTGCAGATCCATTGCCCTTTTCTAAGTCCATCCCTCCTTCTCGTCTATCCTTTTTTTATCCCTCTGGTAGTATGCAGACCCAGTGACTGACCTGCTGGATCAGTGTGGTGTATTCCGGGCACGGCTGTTCCGTGAATCTTGTGTGTTCTATCAAGGCTGCTATGTGAAAGACCTGAGTCGCCTCGGCCGTGAGCTCCACAAAACCCTGATCCTAGACAACTCCCCTGCCTCCTACATCTTCCACCCTGAGAATGCTGTGGGTTTCATTTTCCTGCTGTCGATTAGCCTTTGTTGAACCCTGTGCTTGGCTTCTAGATTAATTCTCTTGCCATTTTACATACATTTTAAGTTTCATGCATCCACTTATTGTGAACAGAATTGGGCAGTTTAAGACTGAATTAGTTGTATTGGGCATAATATATACACTCACTGAGACAAGGAACACTTGTGCACCTACTTATTCATGCAATTATCTAATCAGCCAATCGTGCGGCAGCAGTGCAATGCATAAAATCTTGCAGATAAAGGTCAGGAGTATCAGATAATGTTCACATCAACCATCAGACTGGGGAAAAATTTGATTTGACCATGGCATGATTGTTGGTGACTGATGGGCTGGTTTGAGTATTTCGGTAACTGCTGATCTCCTGGTGTTTCACGCACAACAGTCTTTATGGTTTACTCAGAATGGTGCCAAAAACATCCAGTGAACAGTTTTGCTGACAAAAAGGCTTGTTGATGAGAGGTCTTAATATATAAAAGGACTTAATAAAGTTGTCAGTAAGTGTACATTGGTGTTCAAAAGTCTTAGTCCACATTAAAAATGTGAGACTGAAAATCTAATTTAAACCTGGAAATGAAAGTTTACAACAACAAAAAAATTAAACAAAGAAATGTTACTATGTAATATTAATCAAGGGATTGTGCAGGGTTTTTTTTTTTTGCTTCTTGGTTACTAATCAAATCAGCAAATTTGTGACATTTACCATATTAACTCCTTTGTACAAAATAATTATGCTGGGATAACATGGATCATCTGGTTTTGCACAAACCTGTGTAGCCCATGCCAGCTCTAGTTATCAAAGCAATAGGGAGACATACCAAATGTTAAAGTAATATTCCAGGTTCAATACAATTTAAAATCAATCTACAGCATTTGTCGCATAATGTTGATTGCTATGGAAAACAAAATGTTTTTCGACAATCCGTAAACATTAAAATACTCAGTGTTTCCAAAGTATAGCCACAAAACTTAAACAATGCGTGCAATAACATGAGTTTAGTGTGATAAAATCGCTTGCTAAGCTTTTCTGGGTAAAGTTATATTTTACATCTTCGTTGCCATGACAGCATAATACTGTACACCCCGTAATCCCAGTAAAAGTCAATTTAAGCAACTTTACAGCTCAAATAATACCAGAGTTTTACATGAAAGTGCTTTTATACAATTTCAAGCTTCACATATCTGACTTTAAATCCTCCAAAAATTGGCCCCATTCACTTCAATAGTAAGTGTCTCACTGTAACCTAAATATTTGCTTTTTTTTTTTTAAAGAAACACGTCAAAAAATGTTTTGTGTTAAACAACATTATGCCACAAATGTTGTTGATTAAGCTTAACTGGCATTGAACTGGAACTTTTTACTTAAATTGTGGTACTGAAAATATAATTTCTAATGAAAGCAAACTGTATTAAATCAGACTTTTGTACCCCACTGTATGTAACAATGTAATTATGAATGTTAAATCATATATACAGTAGGTTACACTTTGTATCCTTAATACACTTATATTTAATAATGACATGCATTTTGTATGTAATGCTGACTATATGAGGACCTCTGTGTCTTTTACAGGTTCCTGTAATGTCCTGGTTTGATGATTCAGAGGACACTGAGCTGCTGCACCTCATCCCAGTATTTGAAGAGTTAAGTCAGGCTGAAGATGTTTATAGCAGACTAGAACAACTCAGGGTTCCATAATCCCTACAACTGCCAGACCACAGCAAACCTAAATCTTGCATTGCACTGACTGCCAATCACACGCAAGCGGCTCATATGACAGAAGGCTCAACCCTCTGACCTAAAAACATAAACAAGTATTCTACTGAACAGAGAGAAATGTGTGTTCTACTATGGATTACACTTACGTGGATGATATTCTGGTCAGAGACCAACTGTCTCGGTCATAGAGCTTGCTTTTTGCAATAACAATTTACAAATTTTGTATTATTATCATCATTATTTCTTTTTTTTTTTGTACTATTTTATGAGTATTTTTTTACAATTATAATGCCATCTTTGGGGAGATTTAAACAGATGCTGTTAAACAGGACAATACACAGGGTCTAATCAAGTCATTAACAAACTGAAGTCGATGCATTATGGCATACAGCTGTAATGTAAGCACAATATACCTTCAGGCCAGTGTCTCTATGCAAGCTCTACCTGAACACACCCTCACGTCACATGTTAATTTACATCATGAATTCAAAACTATACTTACAATATTTAAAGGGAAACTGGTGTTTTTAAAGTATTCCAGACGTAAGCATAATGCCACAAAAATTGTGAAATGGCTTAAATGGAATACATCTTATATTAACTATCCAACATGCTATGCATTCTTTTTTATAAATGCTAATGTGACACCAAGGACCAATACAGCCTTGTTTTTGGTAACAGTTCTATTACTTTACAAAAGCCTTGTTGAGGCGTAAATAGCTGAGGTGAATGAATATTTTTTATTTTTAATGATATTCCTGTTTTTAACACTGTTTCATGTGAATTACATCCACATACTGTTAATTTAATTTGACACTTCCTGTATTCATCTTTAAGTGGCCTTATATCTGCTTCAAGTGTACTTGATGAAAGAGGTTGTTTTGATACTTGCGGGGCAGAATTAACCACATAGAATGAACCAAAGATATTTATTTTGTTGAGTTCACTTCTAAGTCTCTGAGGGTTTACACCATGCTGTATTTATGCAGAAAACTACTTGCTGTCCATCATATATGTGTATATTTGGTTTAACTTGAGTTTAAAATCTTTATATGATACTGTTATTCTATCTGGCATAGACCAGACGTTCCAGCTCTTTTTTTCAATCTTGTAATATTATTTAAACATGATCATTTCTATAAGTTGTTTTCATTGTAGCATAAGCATTCAAAATGGCCATGTTTTTATATATATATATATATATATATATATATATATATATATATATATATATAAAAACACAAAGGGTGTTTATCTTGCCTTTGTTCAAAAATCAACATGCCCTGAATAAAGTTTGTGCTATTTAATATTTTAGACTTTTTATTGCAGACAATATTTAGTTTTCCCCCAAATAGGAATATAAAATGGCTAAGGCAATAATATTCATCTTACATATTGTATACAGAACTACACAATTCTAAAGTAAAGCATGTGAAATCATTTGGTTATTAAAATAACTTCTATTCCAGTTTAATGTTCAGAGTCAAGCAAGTCAGTTTTAGGTTGATTCCTACTAAAAAAAAAAGTGTTTAACTGTGGCACTATGTTTTGTTTTTTTAGCATCTCGACCAGCCTGACATTGGGCCAAACAATAGCTTTACATTTTTGGTTGAAAAAATAACATATAAATTAAAAACCTACAAATTATAGGTGAATAATTGTTAATATCAGAATATTATGAAACTTTCAGATATCACAGAACCACATATATTGCAAGTAGTCTTAAATCTCTCTTAGATGACTAACTTGTTCATCCTTTACCACTAGTGGCACTGGAATCCATCTTAAAACTACATGTACAAAAACCATGCCACATATTTTATAATGAACCACAAAAATAAATACTTCAAAAGGTTTTATTGAGCTGCATGAGTGATGGCGATTGCTTAAAAAGGAGATTATGAGAACACATTTATGGCTTTTGCAGGACAGAGTGAAAAAAAAAAAATCAGATAGCACCTTACAGTATAATCATTTTACAGATATATTAACAACTTCATTATTTTGTAAACATACCAAACTAATATAAAATATTCCTGACAATTACAACAACGTAAATAACAATAGTTCTAATGGCAGGCAAATTATGGATCTAACATAGTAACAAACTACTTAAAAAAATCAATAGAAGGTTTTGTGACAAAACAAGAGTGTCATGCTTAAAAGATGGAGCAGGACTACAAAGTTTATTCCTCTCTACAAAAATGGTACATTATACATGGGCATTGAGAGACAGCTGGATGACAGTACACATGTTTGGGAATGTTTCTGATTGGTCTTTTGCTATGGTTGATTTATTAAAAAAAAGAGGTCAGCACATATTAGAAAGGATTTGGGCTGTACTACTTATCTACTAACCTATGGCTTTTTGTGCAACCACTTGAAAATGCAAGGCATTATTTATTATAATAATTTTTATTTTTTTGCAGGATTAGCATTGTCAAAAACACGCATTGCTACACCTTGACTTGAATTGCACCAAAATGTTTTCGGCTGAAAAAATATGGGTTTGTGGAAAAACATGAGAATTTCCCAATGAAAATCTCTTTTTCAGAGGCCCAGAGTCAGATCATTTCTAACAGCTTGTGAAAAGATGTGTAAGGCAGAGACAGAATAATTACATCAACAAAAATATTAAATGACTTATCAGCATAGTATTCAAAATTCACAAGGAATGGTTTGATGATTATTTGCTCATTTTTGTTTTCTACTACTTGGTTGTGGTCAAAATTTTAATTTTGTATAAATATGTCAGTGATTGTAAGCAGGGTGATCCAATAACACAGTTCAAAATAGGTCATGAATTCACAAGTCAAAAGTTTTTGAAAAATCCTTGCATAAACATAACAAATAAGCCATGGACAAATTTGGGTAATAAAACTAAAGTATAGACACCAAGAGAGACAAAGTACAAAGTTAGGCATGGTACATGTTTTAAAACAACTTGAAAGGAGTAACCAATAAAATGTGGTCTTGTCTTACAATACACTATTCAAAGAAATCAAATAAATAAACTGTGGATCACTGTAGCTCAGTCTTGCATGGATAGCATTTATGTTGCAGCTACAAGTTTTTTTTTTTTTTTTAGTTTTTTTAAACACAATGAATCAAACAATCTCTATGCATGAATTTTACACAAATGCATATTTTTTATTTTCATGAAATAAGCATATTAAATTAATTGAAACTCACATATATTAACATTCATATTCCAATAACTTTACACAAATTTTACCAAAGAATGTGCACTAATGTTGCATGAGAATAGCAGAACATTCTGTGAGATTAAAAACTGGAAGACTGTTGCAATGGACTCAAGCTTTCATCTGTAAAGTTAATTTAAAGAGGTAGTTCACCCAAAAATGAAAAAATAAAAACTGTCATCACTCACCATCATATTGAACACATTTACATGCACTTAAGAAAGCGGTTTATTCCAGGGTTTTTGCAGAAAGGGGCTTTCTGAAACGTCATATAAAAGAGAATGTTGATTTCTTTACGCCGTTTAAGGGATTAAGAGAAAGCAGTTTAGCACACCTAGGTTTCTACCGGAGAACACTGCTTATGTGGCCATGTAAACACATAAGTGGCTGTCTAACGGGTTTTTGAAGAGTGTGCATGTGCATGGAAAAGACCAAATAACAAACGTTATAGGATGGAGCCCAACAATAAGACATTTCTGGGAGTACAGTATGGAAAGCACACACAATAAACTATAACCATTTATACACACCAATGTAAAATATTGACAGTCCCTAACATTCACGTATATGCGCTTGTACATCGAGGCAATATTGGAGTTTTACGTAAAGGGAAACCCCACTATTGAAGTACAATTCCACTGCAGGTCGCGATAGATAATTAAGGAAACAAACACAGCAACAACTCTGGAATATCTGGAAATAAAGTGAAGCTACAGAGAATGAAATAGTGAAGTCTTTTTCGGATACCATGTTTGTTATTTACACAAGCATCACAGGGAAATTACGTTGCTGTGGAGAAAGCTGCTTACTGACCGAGCCGCGTGTATACGGAAGTAAAGAGTACACCGCTTAAACCATGCATGTAAACCGGAACACTGCTTTCCTCGTAATAACCTGCTTTCTGATGTCCATGTAAACACAGTCATCGTTCCAAACCTAAATGACTTATTTTCTTCCATGGGACCATATGTTATCTCAGCGAATGGTCACTGAGGCTAAAAGAAAAGTCATACAAGTTCAGAACATGAAGGTAATGTAATGATTAACGAAGTTTCATTTTTGGATGAACTATTCCTATAACAATATGATATCAACATCACTACTTGGCTACTAGAAACAGAGAACACGAATGAGGTGACAGAGTTGTTATAATGGTTTAAAATCACAACAAGCACACTGTAAAAGTCCTTCTTCCATCCATCAGGATAACTGAGATACAAACATGGGTATCTTGTGTACAGGAGTAACATTTTGTGTGAGTTTTTTCCAGTCAAAAAAATGGGTTATCCCGTAAGTATCCTCCTCCTAAAATGTCTGAAGCGTAAGAAGTATCACGAGAATCAGGGTTACAATATAAAGTTTGGTACCTGGTTATCATTCAGTCCTAACTTCTAAAACCATTTCAGCCTTGGCTACCACAGGAGGAGAGGCTGTCATAGAGAGAATCGCTCAGGGATTCGGGGGTCTCAAGAACTTGGGGATGGCTTGGAGACAGACTATCATCAGGTCTTTCTCTCACCAACTCTAGACCAGTGTCCCTGACCATCTCTGGGTTAGCAGGAATCCGGCTTTTGCCTCGACGTGCCTGGCCAGGTTGAGGAAGACTTCTTGGGTCGCCTTCACGGCTGACCATGGAATCACTAGTCTTGTTGCGCTGCATATAAAACAGACCAGAAAATGCATTGTGAGTAACACAGTAGGAATGAACACATGAAGCATATCATTTTTTCTGTTTAATTAAAACAGAAAGGACGTTGTTTGTTGTTTCCATCTTCTTGTTGAGTAATTATAGGAGTCCTAAGTGATGCTCACCCTCTTAAACGAACTCTTATGACTGACTGACTCCACTCCATCTCCAAGATAAACCTCAGATGGCTCTGCAGATGCTTTGAGGTTAGGGAAAGTCCAGTTCTTTGTGGGGCCTAATTTCACAGGTGCTCCACAGATTTCAGTGCCTGAAAATACAAATCACAGCTTATTATCCAATGAGAAAGAAATACCTACATATCTACATATAATACAATCTGGATTACAAATTGAATTTAAAATGTGGAAACAAAAGTTTTTAGAATTTTGAAAAATGTAATACAAAAGACATTATGATGCTAAATAATTAAGACATACACTCACTGGGCAATTATTAGAAACACCTGTACAACTACATATTCATGTGATTATCTAATCAACCAATCATGTCGCAGCAGTGCAATGCATAAAATCATGTAGATAAGGTTCAGGAGCTTCAGTTAATGTTCACATGGACCATCAGAATGGGGGAAATGTGATCTCAGTGATTTCCACCGTGGCATGATTGTTGATGCCAGACTGGCTGGATTGAGTATTTCTGTAACTGCAGATCTCCTGGGATTTTCACACACAACAGTCTCTAGAGTTTACTCAGTATGGTGCCAAAAACAAAAAAACATCCAGTGAGCGGCAGTTCTGCGGACGGAAATGCCTTGTTGATGAGAGAGTCAACAGAGAATGGATAGACTGGTTTGAGCTGACTGAAAGAGTACAGTAACTCAGATAACCAACATCTCAGAATGCACAACATGTTGAACCTTGAGGCAGAGGGGCTACAAAAGCAGAAGACCACATTGGGCACTTTATTAGGACCATAGTGTTCCTAATAAAGTGCCCAGTGAGATATTCAAAAGTGGTCTAGACATTTAGACCCCACTGTATCGGTTATATTTTAACAAAATTCTTAAATAATGCCTTTTATTAAATGTAAAATCATTCTATATTCAAAGGTCTCATAACTCCATAATATTAAGGGACAGCTAAGAGTTTTCAGACATCTATGCTCCAAATAGAGCCTGGCAATGTGAACGGGCTAGTTACAGCAAAGTGGTGTAATATTCTACAAGCTCCCTCCAAATTCAACAAGATGACAGAATAAAGCTACTCTCTATCATGGCATATTTCACATATTGGTTTAGCATGGCCATTTACAGTAATACTCTATAAATAAGTTATTTTAACAAAAAAGCATTGTATTACAAATATAATGTTCAAGTCATACCATCATGAACAATGTTTGCAATCTGGCTGGATGGAATCTTGGTTTCCATAGTGCTGGTGTGATGGTCCAGATCCTGACTCCCCATATAGTCTTCTTCTAAAGATGACAGCTCTCTCTCCAAAGTCCAGACCTTGTGGGAAATCTTCGTCCCTAAGCCATTTTTTCCCTGGAGAAGAGAAGGGTCATTCTCCCCATGTGCCTTTCCTTTGGAAATGCTTTTGCAACCAGCATTTGCACTGTAGTCAGGAAGAGGAAAAGTGCCGATGCCACTGTCAAGGGTGTGTGTAGAGATTCCTGAACCTGTAAGAGAGGGTTTCATTTTGAAAAAGTTGAAGTTAAAAGTAAAAATTTGTATTTACTATATTATATATGCATATTTTACAGGATATACTGTATATATGTGTGGAGGTGTGGGCGTGGTCGAGCGCCCGTTTGGGGAGTGAGAATGTGGTAAGGACAACCACCTGAGATGAATTGTGACCAATTAACATTTCAATGTTCACAGTGAGAGTTGGGGGAGATAAAAGACTGCCCAGTCTAGAGAAAGAGGGAGAAATACAGACCAGAGAATACATGTCTGTTACCAGAGTGTTGTGCTGAAAAGCAGAACTGTCTCATCTTTTCTTTTGGTTGAGTGTGAAACTGCAAAGTGATTTTCTATTATTATTGTTAATAAATCTCTGACTCCTGTGGAGTGTGAAAACCATCTCCCATTTACTCCTTTGATCCAAATACGAACCTTTGCTACACTGGTGCTGAACCTGGGACAAGGAGGAAGAGTACGCTGCTATGGAGTCATCTTCGCCGCTGGAGGAAGAGTTCCGATCCCTCGCCAGCATCCACTAGGCTCAACACCAGGCCCTTATGGGTGATGTGTGACATGGGTGTGGCTGAGCTTGTGCCTCAAGAGGGGGCGCACTCCATAACCCCAGCAGCAACGAACCCCCTTGTGTTGCTTGTGAAAATATGGGTACAAGATGATCCAGATAACTTTCTGGAGCTCTATGAGCACACGGTCCAAGCTCTGGAATGGCCAGTCCCCCTCTTACTGCTGCTGACTGGGGTTGGCCCAAATAGCGGCCCAACAGCTCCCGGTAGACAAACTCCTGAGGTACCCTGATCTGAAGAAATCCATCCTGCAGCGGGTCAGCCGCAGTCCAGAGGAGCACCGCCAGCAGTTCCGATCCCTGACTCCAATGTTTGCTCCATGATGCCTGCCGGCGGTGGGTGCTGGCTGAGGTGCCCAGCGACGTCTCTCAACTAACGTAAAGATCGGCAGAGTGGGCCTAGTGCCACCGCCCACTATCACTGGATGAAGCAGTACAGCAGTACAGCTTGCTCGCTCGCTTCAAAATGGTGCATTGATTACAAATAATTGGGTGAAGGAGAGATGTGTGCATGGGGATATTTATGATTATCCTGCATGGACCGTCACTATTCTATTTCAGGGTCAAAAGCATAACATTGAGGCTGTAGTTAGTTCCCACCTCACCCATCCACTAATTTTTGGTACTAATTGGCAGGCTTTTTCCAAATTGTTAAAAGGGTTGTGTGTGGATGAGTCCTGTAATACAGTGGGATGGTGTGGGGTGTGCAATACGCCGACGGGGAAGCGGAGCTGGGGCTGTCTACGTAAGCTGCACATCAGGATGACGTAAGGGAGCCTCGACATCCCCAGCACTTAGGGGAATTCCCGCTTGGGATTTTCTTCTGAATCAGACACAAGACGAGACTCTTAAGCATACGTTTGACCAATTAATTGATGGTCAATGCCTTCAGCTGCGCATTGCACCCACATATCCGTATTTCTCAATTATAAACGATTGGTTGTATCTAGTGATGCAGGACACTTATACAAAAGAACCCAGTTGTTAGTACCAAGGAGCCGTCAGGAAATTATATTCAGGCGGCTCATCATAGTCCAATGGTGGTCATTTGGGACAGGAGAAAACACTAAACCATCTCATGGCCCATTTCTTATGGCCGGGCATTCACATGGATGTTAGCCAGTTGTGTTCTGGAGGACAATGCAATGCGATACCTGGAAGCAGCGCCTCTTCGCAACATCTCAGCTTATAGTGCTGCAGAGGCACTCTTCAGAATCATCTCCCAAGTGGGGATACCGAAATAAATCCTTACTGATCAAGGCACTACTTTCAAGTCAAGCTGTATGAATTATCAGGTATTAAATCTATTCAGACAATCTATTTGCGTGTACCAAACACAAATGGACGCTTGGTCGAGCTAATTAATGAGACCTTAAAAATATGATTCCTAAGTTAGTTCACGAAGATGCTCGAAATTGGGATAAGTGGCTCGAACCCCTATTATTTGTAGTGTGAGAGGTCCCGCAAGCATCAACAGGGTTTTCCCCATTTGAATTATTATATGGCCATAAGCCCCATTTTGGTAAGCAGTGTTTGGTTAGTGGTTTTGATTGTGACCAAAAAAGTAAATTTCATATTTACTTACCCAATTGATTCTTATTTCTACCTAAAGTATTTAATTAAACCAATGTCACTTATTTTTGCTAATGCAGTAATTAATAAAAAGGCTAGTTTGGATTAAATAAGGATTTTATTAAATAAGGAGTTCACAAGGAATATGATGAAAAGTATAGACATGCATATTAAACTCTATAAACAAAATTTCTGTTTGCCATGCAGCTGTTGTTGAGAATGAGTCACCGTAATGGGGGGAAAAACTCAGACGCACCTAGATCATTCATCATCAGAGTCTGTACAACCAGATTTAAACCTGTTTTTTGTGGCTATATGCTAAACAATCAGAATTCTTGCCTATGAAAACTGACGCCATGCATTGTAATCATAATTTACCTGCAAAGTGTTCATGGTGAATCGTCTCAGCCAGGTTTTCATCCGATGTAACATTTTTACTTAATAAAGTAGAAACCTGTGGAATATGAAGGGTTTAAACTGAAATTAAAAAAGCAACATCACATTAACTACTTTCAAACCTAAAATGTGCCTGATTTCCATTCATTTCAATTGGTGATTATTTCAACTTATGATTTTACCTTTTCCATGTCATCACTGCTTCTTCTCTGACTAGGAATGCCTGTGCTCTGATGACTAAATACAGGTCTGGATTTACAGTCAAATGAGAAGCGTCGATGTGCCATAGTGATCCCTGTGTCCTGCCCATCAACCCTTATTGAAGAATAAGGATAAAAATAAGTGATCTGAAAAGCACTTTTAATTGTTTTTCTACACTTGAGTACAATGCAATATCTCACATTTTGTTCTGTTCCTCACACAAACTGTATAGCTTCTATTAGACTTAGAATACACAATCAACAATTTTAATGGTACTTATATTTTCTTTCTGGAGCTTCACTGCCTCTTCAATTTCTAACTGTATTATTATTATTATATTATATTCAGAGAAATAACTCTTTATGTTCCAAACAGTCACACACCATATATGGGGTTCGAGTAGATGGAAGAATTTTCGTTTTACATCCCGGTCAAGCTACTATGAAAATTATCCATAAGAATTCCCAGTCACTGACAAAGCAGCTGACTAACAAGTCATTATCAAATTAAGTCTTTAATCACATAAGGTCACTTTCCTTTCATGCAAACCTGCACAACAATTACGTCAACCTGGCTATGTGTTTGTTTTGTACAACTTGACATAAGAACATTTTAGGTACTTTTACTCAGAACTACTATTATTCGTAATTTTCGCATGAGGCACTATTGTTTTTCTTAGCCATTTAGAGGGACTATTTTAGCTCTTACTCCCGGATAAGTACTTTTTGAGAGAATAGGGACTGTAGGAGGTGTTGCAACCTGTGATTGGTCAAAGCACAAAGCAATGAGAAACACGAGTCGATGAGTCAACAGACGCTATGAGTAAGCAAACTTGTAGCTGCTAGACTTCTATTCAGAGAATTGCACTTTTTTGCATTTTCCAATACCCAAAAACCAACAAAGTATCCTAATAAAATCACTAGTTTCACATATTTTGTGTGTGCAAGAGGTGAGAAGAGATGCTGCGTGACTCCAACGGGAGACTCGGTTTGAGTTTTCATTGCATCTGTACTGTTACTATACAGAAAATAAAGTGATTTCTGGATTACCACATTGAATTTTTCCTGGGATAACAGATACAATAATAAGATGTTTATCGAGAGTGCCTCATCTCTCCTCTCACTACCACAAGGCTCATGCACCCCAACAGAACAAAAACAAAATGTTTTGTTTGGTGTTGTTGATTTTGATTTGTAGACACTAGATGAAAACACTACTGCTTTTGCTTCATAGGCTGTGCAGTTCCTCCTAAGAGTTCTCATCAAGAAATTTCCTAAGGGGAAAGACTATAGGAAAATGGCTGTAAAGCTTACATTCAGTTGCAATTAATTTGGCCTCTGTGTCTGCTTGGAATGTAACCAACAAAATGAATACAAATATATAACATAGCAATAATCTATATCCCAGAAAACAAAGAATGTTTCCCTAATGGTATTGTATGGTTCCCATTTGGTTATTTTTTTAGGGAATCAAATCCTACATTTGTAAGAACATTCACTGAAGGATTGAATTTTTTTTATAAATCACAATCTAACCTTCCCAGAACTTACTGGGAAACAAATATTGTAAGTTGAGATACAGTTTTGTACTAACCGGTTTAGCAGTTGCTGCATGAAATTGTCAGATGGCAATCCTCTGTACATTACAGACAACTGCCCTTGGGCTTGATCCATCACCACCTCACAGGAATGTCCTTTTCCTTGGCGATCCAAAGCCACTCCATTCACATAGGCCCGTTCTTCTTCAAGCGCTTTATGTAAGCCCTCAGCTTTCTCAATTAACATAGATATGTTCAAGCTCTCACTCTCCATTTTCTTAGCAGCACCCTTGGAGTCCTTGCCAACCGAAGATATATTAAGTTTCCATTCTCTCTTGTCATCTTTCCCTTTCAGTGCTTCTGGTTTTCGGCTCAGGGCTGGTAGCTTGCTTTTTCTTAGGCCAAACCAGTTGGCAATACCATTGGAAGCCTTCTGCTTGACCTCAACCATTTGCCCTTTATCTTGCTCTTGCAGTTTTAGCATATTCTCTTTAATGCCCTTCATGACCTTCTGCTCAATAGAGGACTGCGGGCTGGGAGCAGAGTGCCTCTTTTCTTCTACAGATTCTACCGGCCTTGGTGGTGGAGGAGGAAGGCTCTCTCCATAAGAAGTCTTCTTCTTATTGGCCCTGAGATGGCTCCTGTCCTCAGATTTTGACATGTACCTCTGAAACTCCTGAGTAGGTTTCCCATCTCGTTTCATAGATGGCGGCACAGTTTTCGTCGGTGATTTGAGTGGGATTTTGTTAGGACTACTACTGTGGGGGCCAGCAAAATTTTTACCATTATATGAAAGGCTGTGGGGTGTTGTACCTTTAGCATAGCTGCGTAATGCTTGTGCAGCTTCTAAGTTAGCAGATGGTTGATGCATCTTTGATTTTGGGCTCTCCTGCTTTGCTAAAAATGTTTTAGAAGATTCATGTTCAAGTTTCGAGACTAACGAGCTAGAGGGAAGTGACTTGACTGCTTGGTCGGCATGCTGAAAGGATCCTTGCTGTTTGGAGACGGAACCATCAAGATGACCTGAATGGTAGAGTTTATCATCAGTGGATTCTGAATTTTTTGGAAGTCTATATTCTCCTGACCTACAATCAAAATTTCTTTCAGCCGTTTTGATTTTATCATTGGTCAATGTTGGTATAATATCAGCAGACTGAATTTCTTTCTTTTCTGCAATCTGAGGACAAGAAGTAAATTCCTCTGGGTTCCTTAGCTTGCCAAGTGCAGCCAGACGCTCTTTAAATGAATGGTTTGATTCACCTGAATGTCTTCCAATCCCTGGTTTTCTAGGAACAGGTGGTGGATCATCCCTTTTGAAAGGTGACTCTTTGATATGTGGATCATTAACTATGACCTCATTCTTCTCTTGGCTTCTGGACCTTGTGCCGATCCCGCTCTGAACCTTCTGCGATGATGACTGACTAGGCAGACTACGATGATTGACTTGCTTATGCCAAACCGGGCTCTCCGAGCTGTCCTCCTGGTCTGAAGAATCAGATTCTGGTGAGATATCATTCTGCCTCAGACTTGTTGGCCGCTCCATACCAAACGTTAGCTGCTTTCCTTTCACACCTTCTCTACTAGGACTGGCAATGCAAAGAGATGAGCTCACTTCCCCAAGCAACTGGGATACATCAGTGCCGTATGTCTTGGAGAGATCCGAGACATTTTCGTAGTGTGGTATCTTCTGAGGGGTCTTCCGAACATGAGAACTTTGTGTAGGTTTGGCTACACGACTTGTTTTAGGAATTCCACAGCTAAGGTCCTTTGTCAGTGGTGTGGGGACATCATCAGGCTGGGGTGGAGAAGTTGGAGCAGAGTGTGATTCGGATTTAGAGCCTGGCAACTGTCTTTGCCTCTCGGTTGTGGTGGCTTTTCGTGTAGCAACAGGTGACTGGTGCACCTCATAGTTGTTGCTCCGGCAAGGAATCTTTGAACTACGAGTCAATTGTGGACTGAGATGGGGTGTATTTGGTACTGCTGTACGTTCTCCAAGAGTGGGTATTTTCAGGAATTTGAGAAGTTTGGAGGGAGAGGATTTGACCTCTCTAATGCAGGAAACTTGATGGGGGCTCATTGCAAGTTTAGATCTGTTGGACTGAGGATCAGGTGGGGTACTGTCTTTCACAGGGATGGAAATGTCCTCCAATACTTTTGAGGCAGTATGGTTCTCATTGGGTGAAAATAATAGACCTTTGTGAACTGGTTCATTGCTTTCTATCTCACAGTGTGCATTGTTTTTGAGTCCAAAAGTTGGCAGCTTTGAGGCAGCTGTGTTGGCTCCACAGACACAGTCAGTGTCTTCTTTATTTGCAAACTCTTCACTACCACTAACTTTCTCAAGTCTCTGTGGCACCACAGCATTTAAGTGCTTTAAGTCAGAGTCCAGTAGGGTAACATCAATTGCGCTATCATCACAAATCATCACTTTGCAGGTGCTGCCACCTGACCGGTTTGATTGGGACTCAAGCAGAATGTCTGACAGCCTATTCTTGTCTCTTGTTTCTATGGACATATGACCGGGAACTCCTCTGGGCTGATCTCTTTCCGAGACTAATAATCTGGAATATGACTCTTGGGCTTCTAATGAGTGGGGATCATTAGGATGGTCTGCTGAAAGAATGGACACATCAGCAGATGTTCTATTAACAAACGGTTCACTTGTACCTGTGGCAGGCTTCACAAGGCTCTGCAAGTCCGTATTCTCCTGGAAATCGGGCCAAGCCAAATTGAGGTTATTAATAGTAATGGGGTTTGAAGTGCAACAATTGTGACTACTCTTGGCTAAGCAAACAGAATCTTTATTGGACAGCATCAGGCATGTGCTACAACTACCACACTTTACATTGCTGTGCTCTCCTCCATTCAAATGCTGATGTGTGCAAACATCTGGACAGGAATGGGAACAATGTGCTTTGGGTGCATTACACCTGGATGAATTGTCTCTGCAGGCTAATACAGCCTCCTTGGAGGCAAGAGCCTGGCTGTAATCACAGATTGAGGGAATGCCAGAGGAACGATTGTACCGAAGTGGATCTGTTTCTTCAAGCTTGCGGAGGACCTCTAATATGTGTGCTTTCTTTTTCAAGAATGGGGACATGGCCTCCATTGAGGTGGATGAGCCCTGGGTGTCAGATATGCAAGTTTGTGCACATTCACTGTTTTCCTGTGGAGCAGAATCATACATATAAGGAAAAGTTGCCTACACTGATCTCATAAATAATAGATTTATCAAACACTGCTGCCGTGCATTTGTTCTTTGTGTATGTCACCTACTTTGGCCTGCGGAATCCTCTGAGTCTCAGTCAGTTTATTTGAGTCACTGTGTTGCAGCTCGCCGATGTGTTCCATACAGGGTCCTGGCTGTTGTGATAAGACACATCAAGTTAGCTTTAAGCGTCTTATTATATAAATCAATTAGTGGGTTTTGTAAAACACAATGTATAACAATGATAAATATAGAGTAGGGAGTCAATTTGTGAAAATGCTTCTATTTTGTTCTATTTTCTTATTTAATACACTTTTCATTACAAATAAAATTATTATCATAACAATTTGATCGAAAAGTTGAGCTGAAAATTTGACATGAATTTCAGATTTCTTTACATTTAGTTTGTCCCCTTTAGATTCACTGGCAGTTTGTACTTAAGCTGGCAAGGACTCCACAAGTTTGTGCAAACCCTGATGATCCGTGTTATTCCAGCATGATCTGAGAATTTTCAAGGAGCATCTTGTGTGCATTAATGGAGGGAAGGAAATCTCAGGAAGTTATCATGTCACAAATTTGCTTATTTGATTAGTGACCTAGAAAAATTGCAGAATCTTAAATTTTTCTTATTTATTTTCCATCAAACCAATTCTATTGGTTCACATTTTTCAAAATCCTAAAAATGTGTTTATTTCCAGGTTTAGATTTTGAAATCCTAGATTTTCAATGTCAACTCAAGACTTTTGAACCCCACTGTGCATGTATAACAAGGGTATTTTTTTCTGTCTTATACAAAAATTCCTTTTAGTCACATTAAAAATTGCTGCACGGGCAGCACTGGAAAATTAAACAGGAAGAAGTTAATTGAGACATTTTCTTCCATTTGTAAACAAATCTAATATGACATCCCTGTGGAGTTAGAAGAATGTTTCGGGGAAAAACAGCACATTTAAAACTATAACATGACTGGTGCGGTGCAATTTTCCATCACATTTTCAACATTTAATCACCTACCTGCTGATGTACACATGATTGACTGTGTAATTTCTCCTGCAGCAGTTCACACAGTGTTCTGTTCTGCCTCTCCAAATCAAACACACGCATTTTCAGCTTAATGCATTCCTCTCTGAGATCCTAAGACAAGGATGTACAACCATTAAAACATAGAACATTTTATGGCTAAAACTGTGATCGCCACTATTAAATGTCATTACCCCTATACAATAAACACTTTATTTTTTACTACATAAAAAATGCAAACATAGTGGTACATACATTTTGTATTTTACACTGCATACATTACATTTTGATAAATGAAAAAAAAGTACAGCTTTTATCATTGTCTTTCAGATCCTTAAAGCGTTTAACAGTATTTTTACCTTTTGATTGAGTAAAGCTTGGACAACATGGTTGGCCACCTAAAAACAAACAGGCATTTAAAATAAATTACTTTGAGAACAATTGTTTATATAATCAACAGAGAAAAGAAACTCTGGTTTTAAGGTGTGTTTTTTTTTTTCTTCAACAGGGTGCTTAGGCAAAACCACTGCAAATCTCTAGGAATATGTACGTATGAGTGGTAAGGAAAAAATGTTATTCTGTCAATCAGAATTCACCTCATCCAAGCATCGTTCGTATGCTTCTCTCTGACTTTCATTTGCCAGGGAAAGGGCAGAGTTCTCTGCCTATTCAAAAAAAAATAATGAATCAAGAAATAAAAGAAACGAAATTGATACAAATATACTCTTGGTGGAAGTTTATGGTATACTTACTTGAAGTTCTTTCACCTGCTCCAGAAGCTCACTGCTACACTCTTCCTCCAGACAGGACTCAAGATCTCCCTCCTCAGACTCAAAGTCCTCATCCACTCTATGTTGGACCTCTTCTGACATTGTCTCTATCTAACAATAGAGAGATAGACATTTTATATATGATACACACACACACACACACACACACACACACACACAGGTGGAACATTTTAGTCAAAATTGTAAATGGCAAATTTATTGTGCCATTCTTAAAGGTGAAGTGTGTAATTTCTGTGCATTCTGTGCAGCACCAAAGGGAATTGCAAAAATTGTTTTCACGGAACACTCCCCCTATCTGCAATTGGTTAGAAAAACAGATAGTCCCGGCCCAAACTCACACCATTGGTTGTGCCAAAATTGCTATGTCAGGCTAGACTGGCCGCTCTAAACAAACGGCACACAGTCACAGTTAACCCTTATGGAAAAAAAAATCTACCTATGAATGGATTACTTATAGCTGTTTTTGCATATCAGTCTGGGGCCAGAGAAAGTATTTTAATATAAAATACAATTTGTTTGATACAAAAAGTTTTTTAACCCATGTATGCAAGTATTGTAAACAACTGGTCAAATCCAGCTTTCCAAACACACTTGTGAATGAAACAGAGGAGTGTGCAGAAGTAGCCACATTAATAGTGTCATCGGAGCGGATTAGACAGAAGAGGTCTGACACAGGAGGATTTCAACCATCATGCTAACTTCTTATGACCTACTGACTTACTGACTGCATCAGAGTCTGTTACTCGTGGCCTATATTCAAACTAAGAGGACAAGTGTTCAATCCAATGTGATAGTGTGTACATTTCAGAATATGATATCCTAAAAGTCTGGGGTTTTATGATATTAAATTAATTAAGTATGATGGCCTATTATCCAATCACTGTGCAGGAGTTTTGAATTATAGCTTGAAGTTAAAATCCTACACACTGCTGTAGATTGCAAGAAATCCTATATTTTGGAGAAAAGCAATGCTTCAGTCATGCGATCTTTGTCAGTCCTTTAAAAGTGGATATTAAAAAATAAACAAATAAAAAATAAAAGCATCTATAAAAACTATTTATATTTAATAATAAAAGGCCCTCAAATGCATTTAACAAAACGAAGAATTAAATACACAGAAATAAAAAATAAAATAAAACAAATTTGATGTGTATATACTGTATAATGGATGTTGTGATCTGGTCACAAAACGATTTAGATCCCATTTAGACCTGTATTTAGCACTGATCACATGTGATCGAATCACCCGAAACATATCTTAATACCAGGTGGAAATTGGATATTGAGTCGCTTCTCACAGATAAAATATAAACTTGTGACAGAAAATAAATATTATAACAACATAAAATCATTAATTAATAAGTATTGTTAGTAATTTAATTAAACTCATTAACTAAACCATAGAGAAATGCAATATAAAATAAAATGGTGGGGATTTTAAATCAAGCCCTTCACTAGAGTGTAGATCCAACTAAAACCCAACTATATTAATTAACAGCATAACTCAAGTAGCCTTCTTCCACCCATTCCCACCACTGCACTATACGATACAGTTGACCTTCAATAAGAACACCGGATGTTGTAGCGGATGGACTATCATTGCTAAATTTAATCAAAAAATCAATATGCATGTTCATGGGACCCATTCATAATTGATCCTCAAAGCATTCTTTATGCCCATCTATGTGGCAAGCCTATCCATAGATGTCTGACTCTTTGCAAGTGAATAGCTAAATGGAAACTCCATTTCTGAGAGTAAATTAATACAAAGGCTATTGGGGTCGGAGGGTTGAGAGGGTTTAGCGTGTCAGAGAATAAACTATCCTTTGACAGTAAAGAATGGCACTAAGACAAGCTCCAGGCCACACTATACGACTGGTAGTTCCTCTAGGAACACTGCAGTGCCAGGAGGCTCCTTTCACATGGCAGACTCTTTTCATAGAAACACAAGGGATAGTCTTCCAATAGAGGAAGACATATTTGTACTATAACTGTGGCACATTTAGCTGTGCAGAGTGGAAGCATGTACAGTGCATTTTTTTTTTATTTTGAAAACCCCCTATGCTGGTTTTGGTTTGTTTAAGCTGGTCTAGCTAAATTTACAGTCTGGCCAAGATGGTTTGCCATCTGACAAGCTGCCCAAATCCCCTCTAAATCCAGTACAGGCTGGGAAACCAACTAAGACAAGCAAGCCAATTTGGGCTGGTTTAAGTTGTTTTATCAACAGAGAATTTTTATCCAAATGACAAATTAGGAAAATAATTATCATTATTAGACTAGTAATGTTTAATCATAATTCAAATCTTATCCTCTATCTACACATCACAAATCTTACAAACTAATGCATGTTGCCATTAAATGTTTTACTGCTATTATACCAGATATTTAATACATAAAATATTGAACCAATTCATTTTAAATTTTAATACCATTTTCAGCAATTATACACCACAATTTTATAATTTCAGTATTTTCAAGAATATGCTATGCATCCATGTGTCAATCATGTGTCTATGTGTTGAAAAGCAATAAATGAAAAAATACCTTATCTGATGTTCTATTCTGGAATAAATTAAACGTTTTAATTGGTTTGTTCTGTTTTTGATTGCTGGAAAAATACCTATAAAGTATAGAAGCCAAAAACTTGAAAATTTATATTGTAACAATCCAAAGCCTTAGGCACAAAAGAATAAATGGAATCTTATAGCTTAACTATCATGTTTACATGATAGCCTTCTTTAGAGTGAATAGAGCCAGAGGAGTAGAACTAACTGGTATTACAGGGTAGTATTCTTAAAAATAATAATAAAAAAAAACACGCTCAATTTCTCACGTGTCTGCCTAACCCATACATGTGAAAAAGTTGACTGCCCTCCAAGGAAGTTAAATCTACATTCATATATGTAATTACACATAAGTGATTACACGTCAGTTGAAAATACACCCCACAACGTTTTGAATACTTCTGGATTAGCAAGAACCATGTTTATGTCTTTGTTCATTTATCTATTTTTACTGTGTTGTTAATGCTTGCCTGCTTTTTGAATGCTGGTGGCCAGGGCTGGGCAATCTCAGGAGATGTGATCTACCACCAGCCTCAATCATCTTTCCTTTTCATCTATGAATCACTAGCAAGCAATGAAAAATTAATGGATGAAATGAAAGCTTATTCTGGTGAAACAGAGCCTCAAAAGCCTATTTTGAAGTCTTTAAGATATCACTGTCAGTGGAGAGATGACTGCTAGCAATGATTTGAATTGTCAAACACGATGAGAAATTGTATTTACTGCTACTGTACATTTGTACCTTTCTTTCAAGTCTGCCGAAAGCATTACGAATATGCCACATTTTTCAAGAATTACATTTTGACCAATTGAAGCTGACATAGTTTTAGCTACAAATATGGTTGAGGTGGTCAAAGATACCTAAAATGCACTACAGCAGTAAGACAGCATGTCAACGCATTCTCGTTCAACTCAATAAGATATAAACAAAATCTTAACATAAACTTGACACCATGGAAATTGTAGCAAAAACTTAATTACATTTCACTTTACAAACCAGAGCATCTTAGCACAACAGTATGAGAATGAAGCGCACCAAGTGCTTGTAATTTTCTTTTTCTTGGATCTTAAAAATGCATGGAATTTTTGCAACTTCATAACCATGGAATGTAAAACCTCTTAAAACTGCCTTCCTTGTTGACATGTTAACGCATTATGAGACCATCAAACAGCTGCAGGACTGAGTCGATAATCACCAAAATTATATACTGTAGCTTCCAGTCGATATGTGTCAACTGCAAGTATCATTGCCATTGCTGTTATACAAAATCTCGTTGTATGGCAGGAAATTGACATTCTAAAAATCATTATATTATAATCATCATATTTCTCTCTCTCTCTCTCACACACACACACACACACACTTGAGATATATATATATATATATATATATATATATATATATATATGGGGGCTTCAAAGAAAAATGGTTGGGAACAACTGCCCTAGGCCAGTGGTTCTAAAATGGTTTTACTTCAAGCCTCTGATTATACATAAAGTGGCGACCATTTCAAAATTGCTCAACAAGAAATTGAATTTTAATCTTTTCAAGCTCTGGCTGCTAATAATACACCACACAAAACCTATTGAGATCGGCACATACCAATGTCATTTTGCAAGTAAAAACTGTATATAATGCAGTCTGGGTTGTATTTTTGTTTACCTTGCATAGTTTTATTCATGGTTTTTGAGGATGAGGGAATGTCAAACAACTGGTCCATGTTGGCATCTGCCTTATTTGGCTAGATTTTTCCAAGTGACAGATGGATTTGCAATAAAATACCATACAATTTGATTGAACATACTGTATGACCTTTGATGTCAACAACAAAAGATGATAAATTTTACTATTAGTATTTAGCATTGTTTTTTTTTTACCACTGCTGTGACCCTAACAGACTCGAGGAGACATTTTGGGGTTACAACCCACCAGTTGAGAGCCACTGTACTAGACTGCCTCAACAGTAATAAGCTTAACTAAGTTGAGCCTCTCAATGTCAGGTTTACATTTATCCATTCCAAACTACTTCATTCCATCTAAACAAAAGCCAAATAAACAATTTTCAGTCCAGAACTACTATACCTGGTTCGACCGCTACACCACTGAGTTGGCACCTAATGACCTGAATAAGATGTGTTAGTATGGTGCCTCCAGGATGAGAAATGAAAACCATCGACCTATTATTCAGTCAAATTGCTCATAGCCACATCACTAACGTCACCCGTTTATGAAATGACAGCTCGGAATTCAAATTATGACTAATGTTTACGCCGATGCACTTGCATCACTGTCAAACTGCGCCTCTGTCGAGAACAGATGTCCTGAAGGTTTGTGGCCTCACCTGCAGTACAATTACTTCTGACACACACTTAAAGTACTATGCTCTCACTCCCTCAGTGGAACAAGGCTAATCCCCTCTGCTCTTGTAAGAACCTAAACAGATTAGCATCAGTTTGTATCTGACCCTAAATTTCATGTTTGTGTTCTATGCAGACCAAATAAGGATTGTCAAATTGCTCTTTGCTGCACACATGTGACAATCCACACAGATTTGTAATAGGACATTTTGCGGATTAAATATATTATGAAATACTAACTGGGACAAATAATCATTATGCATTCATGCTGGTCTCCAACTTTCACTTAGTAAATCACCAATCTGAAAAACCTGACTTTTAAAGAATATCTTATGTTAAGATATCTTTTCCCCTATCCCAGTTTAACATGCAGAGACAACTATAAGTAAGCAATTTTCTCAGTCAATTCCTGTCTGTTTTGAGTCCAGCCTGACACAACACAACTGACTCAACCAATGAGTGAGTTTGCAGTGGGACTATCTGTTTGTTCTATCAACAGCAGATGACGGGCGTATTCGGAAGGCTGTCTGAAAACAATGTTTATTTTTGCAATTCCGTTCGATGGCGCTAGTGGCACAGAAATGTTTCTGGTGGGGACCAAATTTAAAAGTTAAAAAATTTAAAAGCACTGAAGAGCACAATTTATTCCACATTCAAACTACTATATCCTATCCCAGCTTTATATGTAGAGACAACTATAAGAGAGCATTCACAAAGAACACGTTTTGCATCTGCCTGCGCTGGTTTTTAATTGCTGTTTTTTCAGCATCTCACGCAGGAGTGCTGCATTTATGGTCACTGCGTTAAGTAAAAAACATAAAACCTAAAAATTCATTTCGAGACACCTGTGTTCCATTTTACTTGTTGCAATGCATCTAGTTTTTCTCAACAGAGGCACATGTTCAATCTAAACAGCCAATAAGTCTTCCATTTGTAGGTTGACTCCTCCAAAAATGTAAACACTGTGGCTCTGTTGTACTATCAAAACATTGTTCCATTTATGCATCCAGGATAATTTTTTTCCTTTGATCAATTTTCAATTAAGTTTTGCAGGGGATTCTATGGTAGTTACGGCCCTGCTGTATCTAGCCTAGTATTTTGATGTGGAGCTGATTTCAGTGGCAAGCAAAAAGAGGCAAATGAGTACCCATGTAAATAAGATTCTTGGCAGCGCTCAACCACAATGCTACCCCCTAATCCGTGGATATGCTGCATAGTAAACATAGCAATAAAGCACTGTTGCATTCCCTAAACAGGGCCCCAAAGTCATTTGTCTATGAGCAGTGCATTTATTGAGGCTTAGCTTCTGAGACTACTGTTAGTGTTGTACATTAGAACACAGAGGCCTAGTAAGACCTAAATTCTCCCATCCTTCTGAGTCACCGGCTTGGTATGATACCCAGAGGAGAGAAGTCTACTGAATGGGACAAAGACAAGAAATCAAAGCTTTGCTCTGCAGACGAGATTCTCGCAAAGCATAGCAGAGTCAGACACCAGAGGCCACTGTCTCTTTTGCTGGATATCTCAAACAGTCAATGACCTCTCATATCTGACAATGTGGAGGAAACAGACTACGGTTCTCTAAAGGCAGGCAAACTTGGACAAATGATTTAGAGGAGATGGCACACAGAGTCTATTTGTTTAAAAGAGATAACTCCTGGAGAATTATGAAGTAGTTAGTAAGTTTTTAAAAGATATAGGGTGCCAATTTTTTATAGATGTAAAATAGATAGTTCCAACTCTAAATTCTGATTGAATGAGCTGCATTCCAAGCCATTGTAAAATGACTAAACTCATACCTGTGACCACACATGCTGTATAAATGTGCCAAGCCTCTACGTTGTTTGGCAATCACAAATAGCCTACAGTTAGGATAATTAACTATATAACTTGGTGGAAGTATTGTCTTCTTCATAAATTATTATTAACAAATTGAACTGTTTATTAAACTTTGGTGCATTTATCATAGCACTGTTGCCACCGTTTTGCATTGTACCAAAGAACTCCCCTTACCATAAAAAAATAATTTGGGCTGTCAATTGATTAACATTTTGAATCGAATTAATTACATGGTGTCCCGATTAATTAAATTGCGATTAATCGCATATACAAATATTTGCTGAGAAAGCCCCTCATAAAACAATAACTCAATATATAATGATTATACATATTTCTATCAATATATAATTATACATAGTTATCTTTAAATATTTAAAAATTATATATATATATATATATATATATATATACGCAAGAATGTAACGTATGTTTGTGTTCTTCTGCCTACTGAAGTGTTTTCTTCACTGTATAAACTCTGCGTTGCTCATACAGCTGAAATTTCACTTACTGCCCTCTGGAGTAAACTGGTGGTACTGCAAGCTTGCATTTCTCAGGAATCTTCCTTTTTATGGTCCCTGGGCATTTTTTAATGCGTTATTTTTTGTAAAATTAAATCTCACTGAATTAACGCGTAAAATCGACAGCCCTAAAAATTATTGTATCACAATATATCAGGACATCAGGGCTTCAGGACCAAGAGAAAATACCTAATGACTTTCACATGCCTTCTTATGAATGTCTGTAATTTATACACTTACACTAATTGCAGATACAAAATGGATGGCTGAAAGGTAAAAGCATTTTAATCAGGGTAATGGATACATAGGGGCAAACATTTTCAAGTCGACAGCCAATCCGGTGCCAGCCAATTCTTGACAAACATCGTTCCACTGTGTTATATTCTCCAAAGACATTTAGTAGGCTAGATTTTGCAGGTCCTTTGTGTTGGTGTCTGCAAATCTATGTTTCTTTTACAAGCTTCTCTGGTTTCAGTCACCGATAAACCATGAATGAAGGAATTAATGAATGGCTGACATGGATTTGGTGCTAATTTTAATTTTTTTGGTGGAGAGCCTCATACAGTCAAGAATGATATCTTAAATAATGCAAATAAGGATTTAGTAAAGACTGTAGATAAAAAGGGGAACTGAGGCCCTGTATGGCTTAAGAGGGGTGGAATAAAGCCAGAGTGAAGGCAATCAAACAGAAGTAGGGCTCTCTGGGATCCCAAAATGTGCTGGGAGCACTGCCTACATCCCCCACACTTGAGGAGTTATTAAGAAGCAGCCAATCCCCATCCACTGGGACAGTCTCTGATTATTCACACCCAGCACAATGTGCACAGAGCCCTCATACACCTTCATAATCCTATTATTGATCTATTCCTATGATTTACGACCTGATACTATTATCACTCATGCTTAGAGAGAAAATAGGCACTCCTCAAATGCATTGAATAATGGAGTTATAGCGAATTAAAACAGATGATGCCACAACCTAAAGAAAAGTAAACAAACAGACCTTCCACCAAGTCCCAAAGGGCATTAATTTTTCCCTTTGAAGTAAATTATTCTGGGGATAAAGACAGTCTCTGAAGTATGCAAGGCAACTTTTTTTCCTTAATGTGGCATTAAATATATAAAATCTTTAATAATGTAGGTTTATAAAGCCCAAGTTAAGATTTCTATTTCAAGTTTCTATGTGCTTTAAAGATAATTTTATCCACTGGCTCAGACTGCTGCGTCAGTGACACTCTGACAGCAAGGCCCCAAATTTTCCTTGACTCTCTAGACCTCCATTTTGCTCAAAACATGAAAGGTAAGCCATGTTACTCAGTAGCTTGCAGCAAAGTTAGCGTGCAGCCATCTGCAGACTCATGCATTATTGTTGTTCCTTTTGGAGTTGTGCATCTATGTGGGCTATGTTTAGATGAAATCTCCATTTTCATGGCCCTGACTGCAGCATGAGCTACCAAAACAAAAGGTGTAAGCCATGTTGTCTCTGATCCAATTCAAACTGATTTTTTTTTCTTTTCACTTTAATATGCAACTGCTTCTCTAATGAAATCTAAGACTTCAGTCTATTTAAAAATGACATTAGCCCCTGCTTTACACAACAATGAAAACTTGTTTGGGTCCTTTAAGGAAAGTGTTTGCTTGAAATTAATGTCCGAGAGATACTGACTTGCACATTTTAAAACGTGTATTTAAGGAATGTGTATTATTGCAGCATAGTAATGGAACGCAAGTATAGATAAAATACAAATGCAACAGATTCTATAGATTTGTGCAAACTGTCTGCCAAGGGATAAATGCATACTTATAATACTAAGCCACATCTGAGATTCATTTCCAACGGATCACGAAAAATACTACTGACAAATTGATTGCTAAAACAAGTCACTGAAAAACAGTGTGATATATACAGACAGGATTCAGACTTAGCTGAAAAATAGTGTTGCGAACAGCTATGCATAAAATTACCTTTAATTCCAGTCAAAGCATCCCAGGCATTTAAGTGCAACCCATGCAAGGAAAATGCGAGACACAGGAGCAGGATCTGAAAATGCCACAAAGAAACCCTCATGAAAAGGGTGAATTTTCAGTGATCGTTCGTCCCTTGCAAGCACAGAAATCTTTCTCCCTTTACTTTGGAGCTGGGGTGGCTGTCCTTAGGCAGCTGTAAGGAAACTGTCTATACCGACTGCAGTGGCCTCCATGTCCTCCCATTGTTCAAGGGAGTGTGAGGCAGGCATCCTACCCCAATAGACCCAGCCTACTACAACAGCTGTGGGCCAGCCCCCCACCTCTCTCCACTGAGTGTCTTTCCCTCCTCCAATGGCTGCAGCTAAACATTAACCCTACAACTGCTGGAGAGGCCATAAAAAAGAGGGGGTTATATTTCAAAAAGGAAAACACCGCACCCCAAACAAAGATGAGGACAGAAAAGCATATCCGAACAAGTACAGGAGAGAAATGGGAGTTACCCAGGCAACTCAGCCCATCTCAAGTAGCAGAAGCTTCCTTTCTAAGAGGATCGGACTACTTTATAAGACTTGCACTGTTTGGATTGCAACTGCAGATACCTTGGCATTCTATACATCTGCATGGCCTATTTACTATAATGCGGGGTTAACATTTTATTGGAAAAACTTGGGAGATTCAACTCTGTGCAAGTGGTTTCTATGGCAACATTCAGAAGACCAAAATGGATACATGTGCGGCTAAAATAATTTATCCCTACATTAATTCACCTCAATTTTCTTGCAAAAGGTTGAAGAACAAAGAAAGAGCACCAGATAATGTTAGCTACAATAAAATGCCATTTCATAACTGTTAAGGCCACTGCCATTTTGGTTCCTTTTACATCAACTTATTTCAAATTTGATTGTCAAGTCTGTTTCCAACTTGTACTTATGAGTCCTTAAAAGACAGGAAAAGTTGGAATCTCATAATTACGGTTATTCCGACATGATGCCAACGCACCATTAGCCACTTTATGTGTCTTGAATTCATTATTCCGTTTACATGGACACCAGAGAGCAGCTTATTGCGAGAAAGTGGCTTATTGTGAGAAAGTAGCATTCCTGTTTCCATGCACTGTATAAGTGGCATACTCTACTTCTGTATACACGTGGCGGCTCGGTCAGGAAGTAGCTTTCTCTACAGCAACATAATTTTCCCAAGATGGGGAATTGCTATTTTATCCTATGTAGCTTAGCTTTATTTCCAGATAGTCCAGAGTTGTTCCCGTGTTTGTTTCCTTAACTTTCTATTACAGCGTGCACTAGAATTGCGCTGCAATTTGCAAAAAGAGGGTTTCCCTCTTACATAAATCTCGAGATTCCCACAATGTACAAGCGCATATACAGGAATGTGAGGGACTATATTTTACATAGGTGTGTATTAATGGTATAGCTTATAGTATATGATATTTTCCTCACTGTATTTTCAGAAATGTTGAATTCTTTGTGCTTTGTTGACTTGTTGCATGGGCTCCATCCTATGACGTTTGTTATCCGATCTGTTCACGCACATGCGTTAAAATTACCACATTAAGCCGCGCGCGTGCGTGTGTGTGTGTGTGTGTATATATATATATATATATATATATATATATATATATATATATACACACACACACATTTAATCAGCAGCAATAGGACTATAAGTCACTAAACTGTACTGGGCACACTAAGAATTTGACACAGTTTTTGACTCCCGCCACACCAAAAGTTAATTACTCTACCACAATCCATTCCTGCCCTAATTAAAAGACCATCCCTTTGCCAGCAGGAGAGCACAATTCTTGTAAGCACTAAAATCTTATCTTAATATTTCAGCATTATGGCTACAGGGCTGGTCTACAAGGCCAAGTAGCTAACCAAAACAAAAGACTTTGCCCCAGACTATGAATGATCATTTCCTTGCCAGACACCAATTCATATATGTGCATGCCTGTAGGTGAAATTCCATCTCAGCGATGTTAACATCTTCACATGAGACTACCAAATTGGATGAAATGGCCCAAATGCAAGGGGGTAACATGTTGTCATGGAGTCAACAGTCAAGGGATGAGAGCATTATAGACAAAGGGCCTTTGTGATCTTTTAAAGTCCATTTTCACCTCTATACACCAAGAAGGATAGACTTACATTATTACACAATAATCCAGATCCACAATGGGAGGCACTGTGACACTGTGTCAATAATAGAAAACATTTTTGGTTACTAAAGTAAAAACATTTGGACAAACTGAAAGTAAACTGAAATACATTTTCATGATCCTAAAACAAACCAAAATAAAATAAAAATGACCACAAATTAATTTAAGTTTTAGAAAAACTTTACAACCTGCACTCTTTAAACAAGAAAATAACTAGCTAGCGATAACACTAGAATGCCCTGATAATCGTAATGCTTTTAAACCCTTTTAAATGAAACTATAAAACTAAAGTAAAATCGAAATATACTAGAAACTAGAAAACACTGAAAAAACTAGAACCAAACTAAAACTAAGTCATAGGTACCAAAAATGAAACCAGATTGTATAGGACAAATTGAAAATAAAATGACAAATAATAATAATAACTGTAAAATATAATAACCCTGCAATTTAGTAAAATGTCAGGAATTTAGAGTAGAATCTTTTTGTTGGATGTTGTCATTTCTCTCATGCTGCCAATGTGTTACCAATTCACTACTCAGCAATGACATGCAAACTGGAGCACACTTGAAAGCATTTGTAAGCCCCAGGTGCCAAGTGACATTAACATGCTTGTAACAATTCTGCTGAACTAAATCTTCAAACCAGCTGGACATTTAACCCAATTAGAAAACCTCAAAAGTAAGTAATGCATGCAATAACATTTCTGAAACTGTTGATTCAACCTGACTGGGCAATATCCGGTACATAGAAAATATTACATAACTACAACAAATTTGATAGAGCTGATTGTGTAAACCTGGATTCTGTGGGGGAGAAGATGAAAAACTCGATAAGAATGTTATTATAATTAAATTACAGTGCACACATCTATTGCATGGTATATAGATGACAAGAAATACTTTTGCAAAGTTCACATGTCCTGCAGTGTGCATGCTATTCTCTTTATGAAAGCGATATTAAAATATTGTAAACAGAATTTTGCAGTTCTTTTATAATTATTATGCATTCAGTGTTCAATCAAAATTCACACAAAATAATCATTTCAGATGAACTAGTGAAGGAAAAAAGGTGATTAAAAAATCTGAACCAGTTACAGCACCTAAACACACTTTTACTCATTTATTCATGTACATTTTACCATAAAAATAAAAATTCAATCCATGGACACCTAATGAGTCAACTACCTACAAACAAAACAAATAAGAAATATATTAGCAAAGAACATCCAACAGAAACCTTGAGACATTTGCAAGCGTTGGTCCACTTCTTTTGCCAGCAGTTGGTCAATGACAAAGCATTTGGGTGACTCAGGATTAAAGGAATAAATCAGGCTCATGGCAAAAAAGCCCCCATTGAGAGTGAGACAGCTTAATGGGCGGTAATGTGCTGAACTCGATTTGAGGTGGAGGGGCTGATCCACCTTTTAGAAATGTGACTCTAGTCTGGGGGAAAGGGAGGGGCTGTATGCCACTGTGCTAAACTGACCCTACTCCTGTTTTCTGCACCACGGGGAGTGTGGAGTGTCATATACAAGAGCAATAATTATTTTTATTATTTGGGTCAAATACAGAGCTGCACAGTAGACCATCACAGTATTAATGAAAGCAGTGATGAAACTCTCGCTTGAGATATTGCTTAAATATAATGAAATAATTATTATTATTATTATCATCATCATTATTACCATTACTACTACATTGAACATTACATTTTATGGAAAAAATTTTTTTCATGTGTCTAGTTAAATGGAAATTTTATATTGCCATTTAGGGTTAGGCCTTTTGTGGTTTAATCAAACTAGGACATATCAAGATTTTAATTTGATTCATTGTGCATTAATACATTAATTTCATCCCAAATATGTCAAATTCCGTGACATTCTGCGTTTTATAGTTAAAGGAATATTCTAGGTTCAATACAAGTTGAGCTCAATTGACAGCGTTTGTGGCATAATGTTGATTACCACAAAAATTTATTTAGACTCGTCCCTCCTTTCCTTTAAAAAAAGCAAATATCTGGAGTTACAATGAGGCACTCATTCAGTGGAAGAGAATGGGGCCAATCCATAAACTTTAAAATACTTTTTAAAAGAATGGCCACAAGACATAAGCAATATGTTAAAATCACTTACAAACCTTTTCTGTGTCAAGTTATAGCCAATTTTAAAATGTTACCGTGACGATGTCAAGAAACACTACAGCCCTAAAATGACTGTAAAAATTATGAATTAAACAACTTTACAGCTACAAATTATTCATATAAAAGTTATTAGAATTAATGCAAGTGCTTTTATAAAAACATTTGCCACATTCGCTTTCTTTGTAAATGCCTCACTGTAACCTTGATTTTTGCTTTTTTTAAAGAAAAGGAGGGACGAGTCTAAATTAATTTTTTCAATTGAGCTTAACTTGTACTGAACCCAGAACATTCTTTTAAACCCATTTTTATGACTGGATTCTGCGATTCCATCTGTGTTTTCCACAGCACAGAAATCATAGGGCCCTATGTATTTATCCTACTCATCCTTAAGTTGATGTGCTCTTCCTCCTTGATTATGTGTGAACAGTAATCCTTTAGACTCCAAATATACCACGTATGAACAGCAAAAACATGCTACAAAAAATTAAAATAAACTGCTTGACAAAGCAAATTTGACTTGGAGGTTGCACACGTAAATGGTTTGTCTACCGGACAAGGACATCTGGTAAATCCTACACTGAATAATCTTGTAGCTATGGTTACCACCTTGAATAAATGTAACACTGACTACTGTATTGGCTAAACTCACAAAGGGAGAGGGAAAAAAAATCCAATGATAAACAATAAAATGAGCCAAACATATAACCAACCTGGAAAAATTCTCTTCCACTGTAAAATAAGCAGCTTTCCATAGTAAAACAGTGAGCTGTATGCTTGGTTTAAAGGCTGGCATGTGAGCTGTGCTGGCTAAGCTGGTGTCCCTATGCTGGCACTGCAGTAAAGTGCAGTGAAGCCTGGCTTTCAGCAGACTGCAGAACCAGTGAACATGGACACTGCCACTAAACATCTGGACATTAGGCATCGTGGCTCAAAGCAAATGCCCTCTGGCAACTTCCAGCTGGACCAGTGCGACCACAGCTATTATAGCTCCCTACCTAGCCTCTTTTGTTCTGCATCATGTGGCCACATTCCACTCAGAAATGCAAGAAATCACATTTAAGCCGTATTAATGTATTCTGCGGATATGCTGCAAATGTGCAGTTCCCATCCGTCCTCTGGTTAATCCTCTGCATCTGTCTGGACTAAACATATGAAGTCTACCACCCAAAAACAATACCATGATAACGGACTGCCACCACTTCTTATAGAACAGATTGATAGTGCGAGTGTTTTAAAAGAAGACCCTTGAGCAGGGAAGGTTGCGTATTTAACATAAACATAACATACATCAGCTTTGGCAAGCCTCTTAGGGGAAGAGTTTGCCGTAATTAACGGGCTAAAGGTCACAGGGTCCCAAACCACCAGCGCTTTCATTTCAAGAGGAAAAAAAGAAGGAAAATGAAAGCACATGAGGCCATTTTTCCCCTCTTTCAAACAGGATGATGGTGTGGCTTTTCAAAGGGGACCCTGACTGTAGACTCTTTGTGCCAGACCAAAGGGACCCCTGCCATATCAAATGTATGTCGCTGTACAAATGCCCCACTCTAAACCATTCATGATGAGGTTTGTTTGACTCCCATTTCTGCCCAGCCAAATCATGGACATTTATCCCCTCTCTCCCCAAACAGGATGTGCCATTGACCTGGTTTTCTTGAATTGATTAAGGCCACATTCCAAAGCATATTTCCGTTGAGTAAAAGTATGAATTTAATGTTTGTTGCAGCTGAAGACTGGCACACTGTGAGAAACCAAAGCAAATGTTTGCCCTAAGTTTTTCTGCAGTGGGAATGTGAAGCAAAATAAATCCACATATTTTGCAAAGGTGCATTTCTCTCACTAGGTCTCCACTGACATGTTCTTTAATCGGCAGTGCTCAACGCAAAAGCTAGGTAATAGGAATGTAAGGGAGACAACCCCACAGTAATATATACACAAATGTGTTAAATACAGTCTACATTGTGACTGTGACTTGACATGGAATCTTAGCAACGTGGCACTCATGGTGCAAGATGCTGAAAAACTGTGAAATGCAATGGATAAAATTCCACCTGATACATGTGTACAAAGACCAACAATTAAAAAATAGAGCAGATGGAATATAATAACGTGTTCTGTGTGAAAGGCCTCTAAGTCTACATTGGGCCGAGACAGACCGACAACTAGATTGAAAAATGGATTGCTCTGGATTGTATGCAAGTTATAGTCGTATGTGCATTTTTATGGAAATACAACAAAAAAACATATGGACTTCTAAAGCCACCATTTGTAACACAATGATTTTATAACTACCTTCATTTTGGGCCTTTTCTAATAATAATATTATTATTATGTTAAATTGTTGTTCAATTGGCATATCATGCAATTCATTTGTTTGAGTTTGTAATACACACACACACACACATATATTAGGGCTGTCGATTTAACACGTTAATTCAGTGCGATTAATTTTACAAAAAAATAACGTGTTAAAAAAATTAACGCATTTAATCGCAATGGCCCCACCCCGGACCATAATAAGGAAGAGTCTTGAGAAATGCAAGCTTGTAGTACCACCGGTTTACTCCAGAGGGCAGTAAGTGAAATTTCAGCAGTATGAGCAACGTGCAGTTTATACAGTGAAGAAAACACTTCAGTAGGCAGAAGAACACAAACATGCGTTACATTCTTGCGCTCAAAACGCTTGATGGAGCGCAAATGCGAACTAAGGGATTTCAAGATGTGTTTAAAGATTGAGTATTAAACTATATTTAACTTGAAACAGTGAACTAAACATTTTATGTTTATGATGCAACGCACCCGAGATGCTACACAAGCATGTCAGACGCTGGATTGAGATGGTGCAAAATTTGGAAATTACCCATAAATATTTAATCACTAATAAAATCTAAGAAATTTCCTTCAAACGTATTTATAAGTACTACCTCACTAATTATTTTCTTGTAGAGAGATTTAATTGTGATGTCGATATATTCTGTACATTTTGTGATCTGCAGGAGGAAACATTTTTTCATTTATTTTGGAGTTGTTCCTACTCGACCTGTTTTTGGTCTGATTTCTGCAAGATTGTTAGAGATCATATTATTCCCAGCTGTTATTATTTTTTTAGCCATGACATGTCTCTTCATAAGGAATATTATTTGATTAATGTTCTGCTTTTGTTGGCAAATTTTTGTATATATAAATGTAAGTATGGTGGTTATAAACAATTAGATTTTATTTTTAATTCAGAGGTTCAGCAACACCTAAGAACAATTTCCAATTTTAGTAACAAGAAAGCTGTTAAGTGTATTGAAATATGTAAATAATTTGATATTTTTATTAAACTGTTTATTTATTTTCCTTTTTGTTGTTGTTTGTTTTAATATACCTCTTGGCTCTAGATGTAAACGTTTTGTACTGATTTACAAATTCTCTTGTGAAATTGCTGTGAACTGTATGCCAATGACTGACTTATGATCAATAATATGGTAGTAAACAATACGTTGTTTTCTAAAGCCGCTTTTTGTATTGTCTTATCAATGATTAAGAATATAATGCATTTTAATTATCTGAATATTTTTTATTTATAAATATATATATAATTTTTTAATATCTAAAGATAACAATGCATAATTATATATTGATATATATGTATAATCATTATATATTGAATTATTGTTATATGAGGGGCTTTCTCAGCAAATATTTGTATATGCGATTAATCACGATTAATTAATCGGGATACCATGTAATTAATTCGATTAACAATTTTAATCGATTGACAGCCCTAATATATATACATATATCCTTAAAATAAAATAGTGATCCTAACTGACCTAAGACAGGGAAATTTTACAATGATTAAATGTCAGGAATTGTGAAAAACTGAGTTTAAATATATTTGGTTACGGTGTATGTAAACTTCAACTGTATATAATGGATGTGCAAATTCCTCAATTTGCCTGTATGGATGGTGGACCCCAAAATGAAACAAAGACTGGAGGAGTGGAACACTGGAAGCGTAATTGCTTTTGCCCAAATTTCTGCAGTGTTTGTATAAACAGCAGTAATGTCTTGGGGATGGGGCAGCCAATTCCTCTGGATTCAGCATATAATTTAAGCATCAAAGTAATTGATAAGTTTATATTATTTAGATTTTTTATATTTACATGCTTATATGATCCCCCAATCCATGGTAACAGAGGGGAAACTGCAACCTAACACAGCATGGGTAAAATGTTTTTTTTGAGAGTGGTGGTGGTGTAGTGGTCTAAACCACATAACTGGTAAACTGGTAATCAGAAGGATGCTGGTTCAATCCCCACAGCCACCACCATTGTGTCCTTGAGCAAGGCACTTAACTCCAGGTTGCTCCAGGGGGATTGTCCCTGTAAGAAGGGCTCTGTAAGTCGCTTTGAATAAAAGCGTCTGCCAAATGCATAAATGTAAATGTAAAATAAAAGCCTGTGTGTCTGGAGGGAGTTTAAAGATGCTTTGTGCCAAAAGTGACCAATCAGTACACTTGTCAGACTTTTATGTTGACAAAAAAAGATGCTGCTATAATGACACCTTCCATTTTCTCACACTAATGCAAGACTACTGGGCCTCAATCAGGCTGCCCGGAGAACAGAGCCAAGCAGGCACTGCCAAAGGTCCAATTTCATGCCTCAGACCTAATTGTTCAGAGAACCATATTTAGATGACCGAATGCAGTGGGGATGAAGGGCTGTTCACACAGGACACGTTCTTGCATCCATCTGTGCTGTTTTTAAATATTTTTTCTATGTAGACATGCACTTGATGGCTGTTTTTGACTACTGCAATGAGTCTTGCTTCTTTTCAACGTTTTACATAATGAGCGTTGCATTTTAACAACACAGTGTTAAGTTAAAATAGTTCAGCTTTTAAAAACTGAACTATTGTCTCAAGACAATCACAACGTCCTGTTTGTAAAATTAATTTCTGTATCAGCATAATTCATTATAGCATGAGTCAGAGTCGAGGAATCGTCTCTTTGAGTTGAGTCCCCGTCACTACACAAGACCATCTCAAGTTAATGACAGTTCAACTAAAAACATGTCTTGCAAGACTGGAATTTTGTTCCATTTCGTTACTCCGTGTAGCTTTTTTCAATGCAAGAACATGTCCAGTGTTTCAAATTTAAATTTAAGAAAGGGATCACTTCCCTACTTTTTGTATTTGTTTTAAAGCTGTGCAGAGCAAGACTGAGACCTTTTAACAACAAACATTAAAGCAGCGACGGAATCGTACAGAGATCAGTAAATTGACTTCTAAAGACATATTAATTTGGGGTTTTCTCAGCAAATGTTTAAATATTAAATCACCTGTGTTTTGTTCTATTTAGTCCTGTCTAACTTTAACAATTTCCTGAAACTCCTCAACAACGTGTACAAATAAATAAAAATGGCCAGAAAACTTTCACATTTTAATTTAAGGAAGGGTCCACTTCCTTACTTTCTGTTTTGGTTCCTTAATGCTGCAAAATAACAATCAAGAGACATAAACCTTTTCAACAACAAACATTAGAGAAGGGGGCAAAATCTAAAAGATATCAGTTCAACATTTTCCCACAGCACTGTGATTTCATGCCTTTATCAGATGTTTCACAGGGGTTTTGTTTTTATGTGACTCATGTGCCTCTGCTTTGTGACAGCAGCCGATCTGCTTTTCTGTCTTGTACTAGGATCAGGTGGCCAGCACAATCTCCCCTAACCATTCTGGGCTCCAGTCCATGAAATAACATCATGATCCTCAACCTGTAAAAACACCGAATGACACTGTTCGTCGGCTACAACATAGCAGATTAACAACTTCAGGCCATGTGGGAGTTGTAATGTGTTGAAATACATTTCAGTGCAGTGACTGATAGTATCTTTTAAAAATACACACACATGGAAACAACAGTAATTATTTGGCTGCTTTGGACAGTATACAGGAACTCCAACTAGAGTGGAACTCCTGCACAGCAAATCAATTCAATTCAATTTGTTCCCTTGATTAGTGCAGTGTTATTCATTTCTGTACATGTCATTACAAAATGTATATAGTTTATGCTTCACATAGGTGAATGTGGTACTAATCACTGAAATTTCACATTTAAACATTAGGTCACTAATTTCAACATATTACATTTTTCGCAGAGACAAAAAAATAAATAAATACAACTGTCACCAGTCAGTTTTTTGTCAAAAGATATGGGACTGTAATGGCAAGGCACAGTGAAGAAGACCAACTAGAAAATCTGGCTCACACAAAGTGCCAAGGAGAACCCGGTACATGCATGTGTGTGTACTCTCTAAGCAAAGATACACCCACATTGGCATGTCCAGAATCGGTCTTGAAGCAATATATATATATATAAAGTATTAGAGCTGTTAAAAGTAACACATTAACAGATGCAATTAAAAAAAGTTGTTGTGCGTGAAAATCTCAAGAGATCAGCAGTTACAGAAATACTCAAACCAACTCATCTAGCACCAACAATCATGCCATGGTCCAAATCACAGAGATCAAAATCCCCCCCCCTCCCCCCATTCTGATGGTTGATGTGAACATTAACTGAAGCTCCTGACCTGTATCTATATGATTTAATGCACTGTGCCACACGATTGGCTGATTAGATAATTGCATGGATGATTAGTGGTGCCAGGCGGGCTGGTTTGAGTATTTCTGTAACTGCTGATCTCCTGTGATTTTCACACACAACAGTCTCTAGAGCTTACTCAGAATGGTGCCAAAAACATGAGCTAGCAGTTCCAGGTTAAAGTATAGAGTTTTGTTTATATTGGTTATCGTACAGGCCCAGAAACTCCATATCGGTGCATCCCTAATATTAATAATATATATATATATATATATATATGTATATATATATATATATATATACACACACACACACACACACACACACACACACACACACACATACACATACACATATACACAACAGTTAGTTCTGGTCCTCGAATCTGATTGGACGAGAGACGATCAATGAGTACTGATGGTCTCACACCATCAGCACTCCGACACTTCACTGTTTGTATCACTCTGCTTGAGTAAGTGCCATTCTAAACTAAAGTGTTAGAGCAGTGCAGATGTGTTAAGAGCTATATGTGTCTCTTTACATTACATTTTTTGACATTACATATTTTAGCCAGCAGGTTGTGGCAAACGACCATTTTTGTGTGTAATATGAGCCAGTTAGGTGACGTGAAGTGAGTCAGCGTTAGTCAGTGTTTTCATTCATCAGCACTCATATTATTACTACAGCTCATATTACTACTAAAGCTAGCAAATAGACTTCAACAGCTTTAAACTAAGAACTTCAGCATTAAGGTGCATCACAGCTGGGAGACCCATCAGACTGATTAATTACACAAACTCTTATCTCTTACTGGAGTTTCCACATTGGAGAGGACATACTGTTAAAAATGAGGTGATTGCGGTTTCTATAGAGAATGACTCTTATGCACCAGCTACCACAAAATAGGGAGGAATACCCCCACTTGGATGTCTGCTTTTCCACTGAGAATATAAGATCAATTTGATAAAAATTACATTATCTTCAGGAAGCTGACTAACACACTAAGGCATCTCTGCTTGGGAGTGGCAACAGGTGATCGCACATGCTCTTACTCACACACACTCTCTCTCTCTCTCTCTCTCTCTCTCTCTCTCTCTCTCTCTCTCTCTCTCTCTCTCTCTCTCTCACACACACACACACACACACTCTCTCTCTCTCTCTCTCTCTCTCTCTCTCTCTCTCTCTCTCTCTCTCTCTCTCACAAACACTCACACACACACACAATTGTTTCTCCAATAACTTGATAGAAACAGCCCAAGCCATGAAACTAGTTCTAAAGTTAAATGTTTTAATTACTAATGAGGGCATGCACAAATACGTTTTTTATGCATACTCAGTTTTTCCACATCTGCTTGTTCATTGAACTGTTTTGTATATAATCAACATAACACTCGCAATTGTGCTATATGGCCTTAAATCAGCATTGCTGTAATTACCTATGGCCGGATCACAGTAGGGCCATATTGCACTCTTGCTTGTGTGATATTGCTTATATATATAAATAAACAACATATCCTGATTAAATATGTTTACAAAAATAGATAAATTTCCCCTACTCAAACATTTTCGCATTTCGCACATCACATGAGAGAAATGGCAAAGGAAAACCGCAGCATAAAACATCTTGAATACAACCAAGTGTTTAGGGATCTGCAATAATGTGATCCTGCCTGTGTCATCTGACTGCCATTAAGGACAATGTATGTCCCCCGGGTATGCAAATAGATCAAAAGCTATAGCAAGATAATGTTTTGATCATGAGAGCAGTTTGCAAAATTACCACATAACTGTGACTATCATTAAACTGTGAGCAAGCCCCCCCCCCAGCAGCCTGTAATGTTCTTTGTGGCCATTTGGAGTTTATCTCGCTTTCAATTGCTGTCAGCTATTTTGGGGCCATTATTTCATGTAGTGTGCAATGGTTTGTTTAGACATCAACATTCCAAATGCACTACGTAAGAACATCTCTTCAGCACAGTCTGAAAATGAAAAATCTAGGGGAATTGAAGGCTATAAAAAAATAAAAAATAATCTTAACATGGTTTTGTACACGTGACTGCAAATGTGAAAAACATCTGTGAAATATTAAAGGGGAGGGGATGGGGGCATGCTTTTACCCTCAATTACTCTTGAATTAGTTGCTGTTTTAGGGTCTCATGCAGAATGAAATGTGCCAAAATTAGCAGTTTTACAATGCAGTCTGCGTCCACATAAAGTAAACACAAAAGTTGAGGGTTGTCAAAATTTGAGGCCATAAACAGACGTTTGCTATGCTATGCTTTAGAAAGAAAAAGGGCTACACCTCTAACTACATGAAACAATTTGCACTGGTTTCTACTCATCACTATGTAAAGGCTTAGAACAAGGACGGATTATTGTTATTTTTAGTGCACTGCCCTCAATGTTAGGATAAATCGACAACAAGCAAAATATAACCTTCTCAAAACCACTCTATTGTGCAGAGCTCATGATTTTAAGAGCCAAGTACAATGTCTCTGAGCAAAGCAGAATATCACAAGCATCCTCAGTCTACAACCCCACCGGTGTCCCAGATAGCCGGATGGCTAATGTCCCCCCTATTTCCCTTTACCTTCTTACATTAACATTTAATTACACAACAACTACAGCTATTTGCATGGTATGAAACATTTAGCAAATTCAGCTTACTTTCGACACTTAAACACCGAACTGTGTGCGCGATAGCAGGGAAAAGGGATATTTACCTCGCGCGATCCTTGTGTTACTTCAGAAGGTGTGAAAATATCCCCGATAAATATTGCTAAGAAATACCCACTACTGTATTTTTTAATTCGCAGCGTGTATACATGTTTATCTGTTTTCCCAGCCGTCGGTCAGAGGTTTTATCGTTGTCTCTTCCCATCCGTCTCCCTTCCCGTGTTTAGGTTAAAGCACTAGGCAAGAAACGTGATGTCATGGCTTGAAATTGTGTTGCCCGCCCCACTTTTTGTGAAGGGCCTATCTTTATATGTTCCACGTCGTATTTACAAAAGCTGGTTCTCTTTACCGCTTGGCCTTATACATTTATCTTAAGTAGGTTTTTTTTTATTATTTGCTAGCCACATTTATTGTATTAATATTCTATGTAGTTAGATCTTATCTATGCATCTGCAGTGATTTCATTAATCATGACTTACCAGCGATATAGTTTTTTTTAAAGAGTTTTTTCCTTGCTAAATGAAAAGTTCACCCCAAATGTAAATTCTCTTATAATTTACTCACCCTCATGTTATCCCAGATGTGTATGGCTTTCTTTATTCTGTAGAACACACAATTAAGATGTTTAGAAGAATATATCATTTCTGTAGGTTCTACAGTGCATGAGAATGACTCCTAAAATATTAAAGCTTCAAAAAGCACATAAAGGCAGCATAAAAGCAATCAATTTGAATCCAGTGGTTAAATCTACATCAGAAGTGATATGATAGGTGTGGGTGAGAAACATAAATATTTAAGTTCTTTTTACTATAAATTCTCCTCCCTGCCCAGTAGGTGGCGATATGCACAAAGAATGCGAATCACTAATAACTAAATGCGAAAGCGGAGATTGGAAATAAAAACATTCTTAAATATTGATTTTTCTTACACACACACCCCAATAATCTAGCTTCTGACGGTATAGATTGAACCACTGGAAACATTTGTATTACTTTCATGTTGTCTTCATGTGCTTTTGGAGCTTCACAATTTTGGTATCCATTCACTTGCATCGTGAGGTTCTAGAGAGCTGAAATATTGTTTTAAATATCTTTGTGCTCAGCAGAAGAGTCATACATATCTGGTATTGCATGAGGGTGAGTAAATATTTTCATTTTTGAGTGTACTATCCCTTTAAAGAAAGAACATATTTAAATTAAATCTAGTTTAGTTTGACCAACACATCGGATAAGTAACTGGAAAAAACCAAGGCAATCACTTAAGTGATTAAGTGAAGCTCCAGAAGAGCTATAATTTAGCAAAATTATAATTAACGGAGGCAAGACACAATGTAAAAATGTATTTAAAGAAAAAATCCAAGCAGACAATGCATTGCAAATATGGAACTAAAAATGTACTTGGAAAAAATGGTGATGTGCTGAAACTCTCTGCAGCTTGGTGAAACTGTAATGAAACACTTCTCATCCTCACCTGCACTTCAAATTCCTTATAATTTCACAAGAGAAAAAACTTGGGGTCCAATCACTACATTTAGTTATCTAATGATTTACTAGGAGACCATTATGCCTAGTGATATTTTATGAAATGAAAAGGTTTTGTTTCAATGTTTTTAGCAATGAAAACATGCTTCTTGAAAAATGGCTTTTAGGCAAAGTTATTGAAACAGTTTGAAATATGAACAGTACAGCAGCTGAGAAAATCAGGTCAGAATAAGGCATCTGTTGTTTTCATGTCAGAGTCCTGTGATGAATTCTGTGTGGCGACTGCTTGTCCAACTGCTTCAAGTATTTCAGATTCAACCTGTAAAAAGACAAGATAAGTCTGGTGCTTGAGTGTTCACACGTGGTGCTAAAGCAACAGAAGACAGGAGTGCCTATATACACTATACGCTCACTAGTGAGCGGAAAGTACCATACGAAACAGAACTTTGGTCTGCTATACGAGAACAGAGACAGTAATCATTACCTGATCATCCACCTCATCTTTATCAGACAGCTTTGCATCTTGGGGAGAGGCATCAAGATCATCCTGCTCTGCCCCTGTCAGTATGTCCATGGGGGCCTCTGCAATCTCTCTGATGGTTTGGTCCTCTAAAGCAAGCGCGGTGTCAAATAGCAAGGGAGACGGAGGACACTGCAAACCCTCATCTTCAATGTCAAGATCCTACACATTAAAATACTTTTTAAAAGATGTTGGATATACATCACTGATTGTGAAGTTACAATGAATGAGGAATTTGAATCCAAGCAAGACTACATTCATGCATTTCTTGGGTAATTACCATCATGTAAATCTAGTACAAAGGCTCCCTAGTATGATCTGAGGTACCTCCTCCATTATGCGGTCATTTCATTCAGTTTTCATTATCTAAAATGGTGGAACAATTCTTCAAACTAAGGTCCATTTAGTTGAAATAAGTCAAAATGTTTATGCATGATAGTAACAATCCTTAAACCAAATTTGTTTTTAGCTTACCAAATATCTATTAAAATTAGAAATCCCCTAGTCGCTCTCATCCTCAAATATCATCGTTATGATGTCAGTGATTAAAGCAACCAGCAAACAAAGTCCAGCAATATTTTAAGACATTGCCCGTTTTCAAAAATACTGTGAACAAGTAATTGAAAGGCACATAAACGGTAACAGGGAAATCAGACGTTACCAAAAACTAAATTTAATGAGAGGTTCTACTGCGGGCACACAGAAAACGTCAGACAACCAAAATAAAGATCACTGCTGAACATTCAGATTCAGTTGTTTTTCCATTCATGCGAGGCTATAGCCAAGTACATTATTTACACAGCATGTTTGAGCAGCTGTTTGCAGGCATGTAGATACTTGATTGATACCTCTGCAGTATGAAGATGTAGCCAGGTGTTTGATGAACACAGTAAAGTGCAAGAAGCTGATTATTCGGATAATGTGAAACTTAATTTGAAGGGATATGCAAAAACAGCTGAGAAAAGCAATTGCACAGTGATTTGTTTTAATGGAGGTAAAAACCAACACAAATCATACATCACTGAATTCCAGAGGTAGGTTTTCTGTTGGCTGGAGCTCTGCGGCACTGAGGTACATGTCTGTGGGTGCAGAAGCCAGCTCCTCCGGGGCAAGAGACTCCTGTTCAGGCTGGTACATGGGTGGAGGTAGGGACAGGTGCAGAGGGCAACGGGGCTCCTCTGACTGTCCCATGTGCACAGGCCGGTCACAAGGAACATCCTTCAGGCCTGGGCACATCTTGAATAAAACTTGGCTACTGTCTTGATAAATGTCTAGTGTGAAGGTTTAAGGCAAAATAATAATAAATGGACCAAAGGGTAAATGACAATTCTCATGATGGGGTGAACTATCCCTTAAATATTGAATTTATAAGAAAAAGGAGGGCTGACTAAGAGGTGTTCCTTCTAACTGAACTGGCTCAACCCATTATATAAAACTGGGAAAGCCAACAGACCATAAGAAGACATTGCTTTAAGCCACTGTTTGAAACCAACAGCTACACCAAGCTGTGGGCCTTGATTCAGGGCTCCAAGGAGGCGGCATTTAGATATATGCCCAAATACAGGACATTTTCATAGATTAGCAGAACTAAATGATTAGTCTAGTTTTATTTTGCAATTTGAAAAAATAAAAATAAATACAAATGTAACAGATCTGAGGTATTGAAACACGATAAATGTGCAAGGATACGAGAGACACAATGACGAGTCATTGGCAGACATTGATTTGAGCAGCGTGTCCCCTCCACAAAAGAAATGCACCTCTGGCCAAAACGCATTGCCTGTGCAAAAAGAGAACAAAAAATTAAAGATATACAACAGACAATAATAAAAATAACTGACCATAACAATAGGCTCAGATTGTCTCTTCTGACTGAACTGACTTAAGTAGGGTTAACCCAAAAAAAGCCAGATTTAAGCAACTACTCGGTTCTGCACCAGCTAGACGACTATTAAAAACACTACTTGAATAAACCAAATTGATTTTTCTTTGCGCATTTGCATGCCGTCAGCAGCGCTGAATGCGCTTTCCATCTGAATTGCTCCCCAAATCTTGCCGTTACAATTGAGTCCAGTGGGGAGTGCTGTAGATGAGTGTCATTAATTTGTTAGATGAGAAATAATAGTGTCTGAGCTTTTGAAAGCAAAGCTTAGAGTAGCACTAACAATAAAGTATGCCGCGGTGGATGGCGTGAAGCCTCCACATTTGCTATGTCTCCGTGGATATGCGTTCAACAAGCCAAGTGATAAGATGCGTGGGTTGACGCTCTCAGACGCAGAGGCGACTGGGATTAGTCCTCCGCCACCCATAATTGAGGCGAATCACTACAATACAATTCTGAGATTTACCATTCTTTTAATTTAATCACCATCTAAAATAACATTCAAACCCAGTTCATGCATTTCTCACTGGCAAAAATAAGTGTGTGTGCCTCTAATGTAGAAACACCACAATGGCTGTCATAAAGGTTAGATAAATATGCAATGAAATAACCCTATCTTTTGCGGTAAAAAAATGCATCTACTGATGCGTCGTTCGTCACACAGGTTTATTTTTCACCAGCCCAGCACACTGCTAGGTGACATAGTTCAGTGATAGAAAGTAAAATTAATACTTCACTGTTTTAGCAGACTTGCACGTCAGTCGTCCACAATTTTAGTTTGACTGTTTATTGTTTTTTTTCACAGTTTAAAATGTAATTTGTATTGAAGGTTAGATGCATGGGGAGTTTTGATGATAGTATCAAGTTCATAAGCTTTGATGACAGGAGTCAGACATCCGGTGTGGCCAAATAGTTTTCCACATTCACATGCAGTAATTTTCACTCATATTTGCTCGCACACTAGAAACTCGTTTTTACATTGTTACATGATCTTTTTTCAGCAAATGAGATCAACCTGGCTAATAGTGTCAAATGTGACATAAAAAAATTCCCTTGAGCAGACTGCGCAATTGCACATCTACTTACCCGCAATACTTGAAGTCGGCAGGCAATGCCGTACCTGCAATAATGCACAATTCCAGGCACAGAATCGGTTGCCATTCTTGCATAACGCGACATGAGGGGGGAGTTTAAGTTACGCAGTTATATCTAGCATACCCATCTCAGTTGATAAGCCATTTATTCAATATGTATATGATTAATATAACATGTACAAAGCATGTACAAAAATAAAATTAATAAAAGGGAGTTGTTTTACAAAGGTAATTGTGTTAAATATACATATTTTCAAAATACATTGGGTAAATGTTATCTACGCATTAGAGAGAGGGTACGTGAAAGGATGTTGAATGTTTGGAGGGGTACACCAATGTAAAACGTTTGGGAACCACTGCTCCATTGGAGACATGCAAACCAACAAACAAGGATCTGCTTTTATGGTGGAAAGAAACTGCGAAGCGGTACAAGAAATGCTAAGCTGATCAGATCGGTATGAGTATGTGCGTTAAAACTCTCAACATGGTGTATTTTATAAAAAACAACTTTCACCACTTGTTTTAATGAATAACATGTGAATTGACAAAAGTGATTGCCTTTATGTAGACTCAAGAGTTTGTGAATTACCCTAATGCTGCCAGCATTAGTTTCCGTTTCTGAGCTCTGGGTGAGTGCAAAGTAAAAAATTATAATGTTTTTTAAATTTTTACTAATATTGTTCATTTCAGACTACTTTAAGTTGCCGTATTTTGAAATATATCAATAACTTCAAATATACATTTCACATATGTGTCATTTTTAACTTTTCAATAGTCGAGAGAGATTACTCTACTACAACATAAAAAAAAGCCTAGCCCTACTAAAAAATACAGCACTTTTCTGGCATTCAGGGCCCTTTGAAATGGTAATCAGCAAAACTGAAATAGAACATACCAGAAAAAAAGATGAGCCTTCTATTGTTTACACATAACGAAATAGTAATAATAATAATACCCAAAAATAGCAAACCAAATTTTTTTAATTTTCATTAGTTTAAATTTACACTTTTGAAACAATGAGTATGCTGTCCAGATTTCATTTACGTAATCCTTTCCTTCAAATTGGAGAAACAAAACCATGAGTCATGATATATTTCAAGAAAAGCCTTCGATACCTGTGGTGTTCCTCCCTCAGTAATAGCTTGTCTACGCTCTCTGAGCTGACGATGTAACAAAGCCTCCACGCCATAGCGGCGACGGTAGCGACGCAGGGCCTTTAATTTCTTCAGGTTCTCTCGCTCCTTCATGGACAGACCTTCTGGACCTGTTAGCAGGCTGCTCCCTGTGAACACAAACATTTAGTGTTCAAAGTTAGTCAATAGCAGTTCATCATGCCACTGTAAAGTAGAATGGGAGCCAACTTACCAATTGTCTCATGCTCAATTTTGCGGCTGTGCAGGTAGCGTCGTTTCTTTTCTTTCAATAATTGTTGCATGCGTTTAAATTGGTCAATGTAGAGGGACTGAAGTCTGATTAGCTTCTCCCGGGTGATGAGTGCCACTTCCTCTGCTGTGTATACACCCGCATGCCTATTGAAAATTAACCATCCTATAATTTACTTCTTAGGTGACATTCATTTAGCACTGATTTGGAGCAATTAAATAAAATCAATTATAAATTGAAGAATGTCTCACTTCAAAGGGTCTTCATGGTCACTGTCAAGGCTTTCAGCTTCACTGTCAGGTTCTCCTCTCCATGTTTGATCCAAAACAATTGGGTCCTGATCCTCTTCACTCCAGCTGTCATCTATACAGAGAATTCAACAGACATTCATCAATATAAAAATCCGATAAGAGTTAAAGAACAATGCAATTTTACAAATACGTTTGTAGGCTTTGATACAAAACTCCAAATTTAAGATTCAATTTAAACACATGTTTACATATATTAAAAGCTATATAAATTTTTTTTTAAAAAGTTTACCAAAAATAAATGCTTTTAACTCACCCTCATGCCATCCCAGATGTATATGACTTTCTTCTGCAGAACACAAAGATTTTTAGAAGAATATCTCAGCTATGCAGTAGGTCTATAAAATGCAAGTGAATGGTGACCAAAATCATGAAGCTACAAAAAGCACATTAAGGCAGCATAAAAGTAATCCATGAGACTTCAGTGGTTTAATCCATGTCTTCTGAAGGGATCTAATTGATTTTGGGTGAGAACAGACCCAAACTTCTCTCCATTTTCACTGTACATCTTGATATCAGTCTTGGCGATCATGATTTTAATCTAGATTACACTTTCTATAGCGTCATCTAGTGCTCTGCGCAAGCGTAAAGTGCTAGGAAGTGTAATTGAGCTTGAAATCATGATCTGAAGAATGCAATGGCAAGATGTATAGTAAAAAAAATGAGTTACATTTTGTTCCCTTCTATTAGATCTCTTCTGAAGCCATTGATTAAACCACAGGAATTGTATGGATTACTTTTATGCTGCCTTTGTGTTTTTGAGCTTTAAACATTTTAGTCACCATTCACTTGCCTTGTAAGTACCTACAGATTTGAGATTTTCTTCTAAAAAGCTTTGTGTTCTACAGAAGACAGTCATATACATCTGGGATGGCATGAGGGAGGGTAAATAAGAATAAAAAATGTTGTTGAACCATCCTTTTACATCAGCTCACCATATCTCAGGGATGTTTCCATTAAAATGCATCTCAATTAGGGCTGCAACTAAAGATCATTTTCATAATCGATTAATCTAACGATTATTCGGCGATTACTGCAATGATTAATCTTAACCGATTAATCAGCTTGTGCCCCAACTTAAAAGGTTGTATTAAACGTGCTTACAATAAAGAGGACAATTCTTTTTTATATATATATATATATATATATATAAAATGACATTCACCGAACTAAAGGGGGAAAAATACTTTATTAAAGTTTAATTCAGTTTAGAAATTCACTGTAAAAAAATATATATTATTGTGTGTTTTTGTCTTGTTTTCCATTTACAATTGTCTAAAAATCCTTAAAACAAGATAAATTTACTTGAGAAGCAACATAGAAGATATTTATAAGTCTGCTTCTCAAGTGAATGTATCTTTTTTTTAAAGGATTTTTAGATAATTTAATACAAATATTTGTATTTTTAATATTATATTCAACATTCTCAGATAACAATTTTTAAATCTGCAGTATAGTTCCTATAGTAAATGTACATTGTTTTAAATGAGTTTTAGGTATTTTGTTGTTTTGTATAATGGGGGTGAAGACTTCCTCTCTCACCCGCTCTCTTTTTGTTCAGTTCAATCATTAACCAAATAAAAATTAACTCATTAATAAAGCTGCGTATTGCAACATTTTTTCACAATAAGAAATGCACAGACACAAATTTTGATTCAATAAGTCGCGAGCAATCACGTTATGATCTAGCTGCATTAAGCGCAAACTCGAGGGGCGAGCGTCCCCATGACAGAGTGTGCATAAGTCGGATGTAGTTTCAATCTCTCCCCCTTAGATCAGGACACTTTGTGCAACTCACAAATGTGTTTTGAGAAGATTATCCTGCAGCAAAACATATGTCTTGGACAAATGGTGTGTCTTTACATGCCCATGACAAGGCCATGCCTCTAGTTGAGTGTTGTTTAACACCAATTGGGCAGATCTTGCCCTGTGACTCGTAAGCCAGGGCAATCACATCAACGAAAATTCTTTGCTTGGAGACGGACATTCCTTTTGTGTGTCCTCCATAGTACACAAAGAGCAGATCAGACAGACTGAACTGGCGGATGTGTTCAACGTATGCATGTAGTGCCCGCACAAGAGCATAACAAATGCAAGGATTGTTCCTCTTCCGAATTAAATGGAAGGAAGAAAGCTTTAAGGTTAGAACCTTAGGCACATAGCCTTTTCTGGGTTTGACAGTTGCTTTTGAAAGACTGGGGCCACACTCCAGACATGAATTGTCAATTGATAGTGCATTAATTCACCGACCCATTTACTGAGGCCAGAGCCAGCAGTAGTGCGGATTTAATGGAGAGCATGCACAAATCAAGAATCAAAAGGCTTGAAGGGGGGCCCTTGCGAGTGCTTTTAGGACCATGGTTAGGTTCCCAGTCAGGAATGTAGCTGGCTGAGGTGGATTTAATCATCTTGCTCCTCAAAAAGGAACTTTATGATTAAATCATGCTTGCCTATAGTGGCGCTGGCTTCAGGTGTGCGATACGAAGATATAGTCGCCACAAACTTTGAGCATTGAGGAATTGAGTCCTGTGTCTAATCGCTCTTCAATAAATTTAAGCATTTCAGGTATTGGGCAGTCCACTGGGTATTTGCTACGTTTCACCGGCCAGTGTATCATGGCAACATATATACGCCACTACTGTTGTGTTGTCCGAACGATTTAGAATGTGGTGATTCACAATATCAGAAAAGCTCTCAAAGCTAGAAAGACAGCCAGTAGCTCTAGGCGGTTGATTTGTCACAGCCGTTTTGCACATATTTCACGGGGATGAAAGTCAGGCGTCCATTACACACCATGCCACAGCCTGTGTTGAATGCATTTGTGGTCAGCACTTTCTTTCTGAAAACTTGACCCAGCATAACACCCTGTTGGAAGTAAGCTGGTGCTGTCCATGGTGTTAGAGCAGCCAGACAGTGGTGAGTTACCGCGATCCACATGAAAATGTTGAAAAACTTTGTTTAAAGAGCAACATGCAGGTTGGACACCCCTATATAGCATAGTGTATGTTGATGATAAAACAACTAGATTTTCTGAACTGGAGTAATATATATTTAGCCATTAACGATATTTTGAGATAAATTGTGATAAAATAACTTCCGCGTCTATAAAGCACTAACCGGAAGTGACGATGGGCTGAGGAGTCTGGTCAAGTTCAAGCTCAGGTTACAATGGATGCGAATGAAGAAACCGAAGTTCTCCGGTGTGGACGAACATGCCTATGATGGCCCACAGGCCTATAATTATGAGCAAATTAAGAGTTAAAATAATTAAAAGTAAGACTTACTCTGCTAAGTCCTCATTTTCGTTGCACAGAATGTCTGCTAACGTTAGCACTTTGTCCTCCAGTCCAGCCCGCGCCAAAATCCGGTGTACACTTTGACGGTGGACTTGATTCCATCGAGTGCACCGAGGGAACAGCATCAGTAATCAGCCTCACGTGGTCCTTACTCCGAAATCCCATCCGAGACTCCAACAAATCTCCAGGTTGATAATTCTCCGGAGTGAAATGTGCGCCACAAACGACCGAGTGTGTGGTAACAGACACGGCAGTGAAGTCTGCTCTCTCCACCTGCACAAAACGCTCTCAAGACCGAAAAGCCTTGTTTTTTCTAGAAGGAAAATGATGGACACGATGTCCTGACAGGCTGGAATTCGTGCAACCAGCATAAACACAATAATTTACCATTATGGCTTCTCTAAAACTTTCTGTCTCTCACTACTGCTCTAACTACATCAACACCCACAATGAGAGAGCTGACCGCGAGCTCTTTTGTTTGCCTCGCCCTACGTCATATGACGCGTTGATAGCGGGAAAGGCGTATTCCAGAGCCTAGCACATTTTCATCAAAATCTCTACATCAAATGAGATTTCATTAGTAATTTCTACATATGTGTTTTTAAAAGACCTCTGCAGACAATATAAAGTATTAATTCAGTTATAAATTCAACCTGCATGTTGCTCTTTAAACTGAAACAGACACAGAAGAATGGTCTGTAAACGCTGGTTCAGGAGATGCACATGCACAAACTCCTAAAAAGTAGATTTACTGTGTAGGGCCTCATGTATTCAGATACAAGACACAGGCAGGCCTAACGAAGTCGTAAAGCCTGACTGAGGCCCACAAAAACAAAGTCATAAATCTTACTGATAAAAACCGCGCCAAAATCAAACAAAGGGAGTACAAAACGGACTACAAATCCCAAGAAGCCTTGCTCACTTTACAACTGTGTGAAATTCCAAAGGATCGAACTCTCAACTCCTATTGGAGGAGGCACTCAACAGAACGCACCTCAACTATGATGTCATCAGGAGTAGAAATACCGTGAAAATCGCTCTGTACCTCGCTTCCAGCGACTTCTCTCGCTGTGCATAGAGGCAGTCATCACTGCTCTCAGGTGTTGCATCGTTGCAAAAGTAACATGCAACTTGAAACTGTGGCCATACAATCTCCATATCGCTTGACGAGTTGAGATTACATTGTGTTCCAACGAACACTTTAACGGATCCGAAGGAAACCGCATCATCCGTTTGCCTACAGAAGTGAAGGATCCCCTTTCCTCTTCAGTCAAGTTAACATCGCTGATTTCTCCGCCAGCCGTCGAGAATCAGCAGCCGCCCGCCGACAGAGCGAGATAACGGCCTCCCGTCATTACTCAAGCCTCGAGGAACCGAGTGGGAGTGAAACGACGGATGAACACATGTTCTTCATGCGCCCTCAAGCGATACAAGTAAGAGGTTACGTCTGGGCAGCGATAGGATATTTAGGTGTGTTATTCTTGTGGATCAAGTTTATTGTTTGTACAGTTTACGGACTGCGGAGTCCGCTCATTTATTGCTATTAATACTCAAGGTATTAAATGTAACGCTGTTATCACAAATGAGAGTTTGCTGTGTTGTAATCCAACCACGCTGGACTTGTGTATTTACGCCATTGCGGATGAGACCGGCACACAGTTTATCCATAACAGTTGCCTTCTCTCCCACGATCGCGAAACCGGCTTCGGCGGCGCCGCCACTTTCGCTCTCTCTCTCTCTCTGTGTCATACTAACCACACACACATAAATCGTACAAGCGAAAGACACACCGCACACGGGCATACGCCATTAACCGGCTTCTCTCCGCCCACATTCGCGGCCATACTCTCTGGCCGGAAATCTCACGTGACGTACTCTCCACGAGTCTCACGTCCGCGTCACTCCCCTCACACACACACACATACATTCCGTCCTCTCATGTGTTATAGGCTTATTTTGGTTACCATATCTATCATATCACTGTTTAATTTGTCGTTGAATGTCAGAAGTTTATTGACTGCATTGTATTGATTATTAATTGATATTATATTTTCAATAAACTTCGTTATAATTAAAAGTGTTTTAGTTTGTTTTGCATACGCATGTCAAAGGCTGGCAGGGGATGCCAGTGCTCGAATTCAACCCTTCGTTGTTCCCTTTTTAATCTTGATGATCTAGGGACATCAATTTTCCTAAGAGAACAATCTAACATTGAGACTGTTATACTGTCTGGTTATTAGTCCCTGATTCCAGGGTGGTGATCCGTCTACATTAATCCTAATTAATATTCTATTGATTTTGATATTTGACAATTATCTTTGATGATTGTTGTATTTGAACGGTCAATAAGATAGTGTTAAGACTAATCAATGTTTAATTTTAATCATTATTATCTTTGATAATTCATATTCTGTTAAATTTGATGATTGTTGATTTAAAGGATTAAAAAAGCTAACATTGATTCTAATCAATGTTCTATTGATTTTAATAATTGATAGATATCTATGATAATTATTGCTAATAACCAAACCCGCTCCTAAACTGTGAGCCCTACAACTAGCTTTGGAAGTGTGCTTTTCGGCAGTTTACATTGGACCAGATTTTCCACATGGCAAAGCAGCAAGACTCCATGTATGCTCAGTAGTGCCTCTGATTGGCTAGTAATTACAGTTGCATCTGCCATCGTTTGGGCCACAGCTTGCGTGGCTTTACCAGGTAGAGATTTGCGGCTACTGCCATTTTGGGGAGGGGGTCCACATTTGAGAGGACGTAATCACTGCATGGGCGAGCTGAATATGGCTCACACCAGGATTTTGAACGTTTGTTATGAACTTCAGGGAAGAACGGGGCAGATCTATGAGACGCAGTCGCCGGACCGCAGGAACCATTCATCAAGGCGAGATTGTGTAGGTTCCTTTGTAGAAGACCACTCGATATTGAGCTCTTCGACAACCCCTGAAAGGACACAAAGCATCTTCTTGTCAATGGCCAAACACACTTCTTGCTCGGGGAAGGGGTGGCGGCGTCATACACTGACCACCTGCCTGATGCAGCGAGGGACATGACATCATCCCCAGCATCAGAACTGCTGAATGAGAAGAGGCAGTGCGCTCATGTGGAGGCCCGGAGCTCATCACGCACATAATGTATTGGCATAGATGCACTGCTTGGAGATTGAGGGGCTCACGGGGCATGTGCTGGCACGAGGTCCACCTCCAATTCATCCAACTCAACCTCGCGGCCCTGCAGTGCCTCCTCGTGTGATCCCTTGGGTGTGACAGAAGAGGCAGGTGGGAGGGCGAGTGAGGCTAAATTGTCCCACAGAACGAGGGCGATTCACGAGCGAAGCGTCTTGAGACTTGTGCCCTCGCAGTGAAATGCTGATCTGATGGCCGGATGTGCCTCTTGCACAAGAAACACTTACGGAACGAATTTTTAAAAAGATGCAAAAACATAAGAAACTCTTTTATATTGATATATTTATACACACAATATTAAATAGCTTTTTAAGGATACACAACACCTGCCGAATCACTGTGGGGAATCAGGATGATGAAGCAGCCCGTTCACCAGCGAAGCGTTAAGGCGGAGTGATGTTTGCCGGAACACTGCAGGGGAGAGTATTCTCGTTGCCGTGAAGATCCGCCCGCTGACTAGTGTAGTTCACGGCGAAGCAGTACAGGGCTTCTAGATGAGAGATGAATCGCTGTCTTGAAGTAATAAAATTCTGGAGGAATGGTGTTTGTCCACCTGCTTTTATAGCAGACAGCTTCGTGCTTAAAAGGGCGGGTCTCAAACACCATAGCAAATATTAAAATATTGCTGTTATTGTAGAGCAGTTTCAACTAGGTTGTGTGGAAGGACACTCCCCATATGCATTAGCAATTGTCAATTGTACAGAGTAGTAAGGAAACAGAGTATCCACAGAGTAATCCCATTATTCTCTGCTTTTGACGTCAAACCGTGAAGAGACATATGCTCAACACATGCACACATTGGATAAGTCAATGAGAACACCGGCAAAGGTGTTTACATGCCTGAAGAAATCGGAGCAATGGGCAAAAATCTACTCGTCGACCAGTTTCTTATGCCGCTTATGACCTTCCACCGATAAAGGAACAGTGTTTATTGGGTTAACATGACCACACGCGTTGTCGGCATATTAAGCATAATCAGTGTAAGAGCATAAATGCGTTCAGTGCGTTACTGCATGATACAATACAGCAAAAAGTAATGAAGACAAAGAAAACACAAAAATAAGAAGCAGAATTATGTTATTTTAGTGCAGTACCTGTATTGAGCTTCAGATGTTTGAGCTTCTCAATGTCTCTGCATGTTGATATTAGACACACTGAAGAATTTGTGAAGTTCTCGTGATTATGTATTTGTTTTTTCAAATTTTTTAAATGGACAGTTATTTATTTTTAAAGCCGCACATAACCGGCAAAGTTTAAACTTTTGTTTTAGCGCAAATGTTGATTGAAAGTGGAAGGGTGGAGGACTGGGATCAGATCACCAAAATGCATCTTAACAACAGGTGGAAACAGGGTCCAAAACTTTTGTTTAAGTACAGTACATGATGCAAAGCCAGTTATAGCTCACCTAGTATGCGACTAGCTTCACTACGCCCCTCTTGACTGTAAACTCCAGACTCTGGCCGACTGTAGCCACTGAGCTGAGACAGCAGAACTTCAGGGGAAGGTCCCGAGGAGGCTTTCCGCATTTGAGCTTGTTGAACCAAAGCATTTCTGCGTGCGTGCTCAGCACAGAATGTAACCCTAAGAGAATGGAAAGCAGCACCATTGGTCAAATACATTTCCTAGCAACATTTATAAATACATAAGGGAGTAAAGAATAACACACCCTTCTTTCTTCTCTGGTTTCGGGGCTGCATTGGGGCAGCGCTTGCCATTCTTATTGGACACATAGCTGCATTGCCTGTAAGGAGCATTCTTATCCTCTAGTACGTGTTTGATGCAGTACTCTAGACCCTCCAGGCGAGGCTGTGAACAGGGTCTCTGGGTATGTGAGCAGGTCTGAGGCTCCTGGGCTCGAGCAGTCTGAGTCACTCTACCCCTACTAGACGGCAACACGTGGATCCGAATCCTGTTCATTGCTGAAGGGTCGCGCTAAAGTCAAACATACAAAATATATACATAAATACAAACACCACCATTTACGATACATTTTTGACAACATAAAGAGCATTTATAACGTCTTTAAACAGGTTGCACTGAATTCCCATTGCCATGTGCTAGCATGAAAAAGCTCACCCAAGCTGCACACAAATTAATTATGCCCATGTATCAAAAGCCAAATACGTGCAGTGTTTGTTAACGTGCATTCTTTAAGTTATATAACAATATATGGTAGTTTAGTCAACATACGATTTTCAATTAGATCCTGTGACCAACTGTCATCACAAAGAGCTGCCAGACATTGAAATAAAATAACATGGCTTAGCATAAAGAAAATATAAATGTAACATTATAATGACTCGGGGATATTAAATTAATAAGATTGATGTTGTCGTCTACCGTAGAAAGCGCCAAATACATACGTCAATACTGCTGTGCAGCCATCTTTGAAATGGGAGGGCAATATATTCGATTTAAACTATCACTAAAACACAAGAACTGATATTCTTAACCAATAAATATTATCCATTTAGTGCTAGATCATGTTGAAAGTTGTAATCTGGCATTTCTAGGAGCAAAACTCACCGATATAGTGACACTTATGTTAAGGTTTGGCTTAGATCTTCCCGCAGACCTTCCTGCGATGAACGCCACACACAATGAGCCACTAGTGCTAGGGCCATCATCAACTCCCTCCTACGTTAACGTTGATTGGACCACAGGCTAAGAAGAATGATTTGATTGGAGGACGTACTTCTTGATTGAGTATATTGCGTTACTATTGGCCACTAGATCCTTCGTTGCCAGGAAATGTACGCATCAAGTGAGAGACGTGTAACAAAATAAAACCCCACTTAGATTTACATCTAATTTACATTTTATTTTAAACATTTAATATTAATGGAAATAAGGAGAAGTAGGCAATCTCTATTAAAGTAAAAAATCTAATGCAAAGAGCAGGAGGTCACTGCTTATAAATTCATGCTTTGTTTTGTGACAGAGGTTTAGATTGTCCATAGAGCTGCCATGACTTGTACATCCTTAATAGTTTCTTCAGATGTGGTTTGGGTGGATCCTGTGGGGATGTAAAAATTTTACTTTATCAACATACACATTCAAGTATTTTCATATAATGCAGTATTCTCCTCTGAAACAGTTGTCCTGTGATTTGAAAATATAGGGATATGCAAAGGTTCTGTCAGATTAAGATATGCTTATAATTAGATTCCTCCGTAGGAGGGAATCTATTGTAATTGATGGTTTTATTATTATTATTATTATTATTATTATTATTATTATTATTATTATTATTATTATTATTCTTCTTCTCCTTGAGCCCCAATAGCTCAAAAAGTCACTGGTCAAAAATTTTGTAAATTGGCACATTGATACTCCATGCCAACGGGTACCCCCAAACCAAGAATGGCCCACATTCGCCCATAGGTGGCGCTACAGGCCACGCCCAAAAAACAAAATTCAAAGTGATACAATTTCCACGCCATTTGTCCAAATCTTCTGAAATTTGGTGTACATGCCTCATTCCTCATGGGGAACAAAAAAGCCTCAAGAACCCATAACTTCCGCCATGATGGATTTTCCCGTACGTTGAAAATTTGCGAAAACCTACAAAACTCTTCTTCTCCTGAACCGTAGCTCCAATTGACTTGAAATTTGGTACACATGTGTAGAATGGACATCCTTGAAAACGTTACTTAGGAAAAATGAATACGATACAAAATGGCTGAAAGGGGCGTGTTTATGTAAATGTCCAAATTTTAACAATATATACGTGTCAATAAATCAAATGTAATTTTGACTGATGGTTTTTCAAACCTAACATGCTTAAAGATGACATCACTCTGAAGTACTGTGCAAAGAATGGCCATGCCAAAATTCCCATTTTCTGGTCAAAAATGTTCTAATTTGGTAAATTAATAGTACAAGCCAACAGGAATCCACAAACCAAGAATGACCGACATACGCCACTAGGGGGCACTACAGGACAAGCCAAAATTCCCATTTTCTGGTCAAAAATGTTCTAATTCGGTACAAGAATAGTACAGGCCAACAGGAATCCACAAACCAAGAATGACCGACATTCGCCACTAGGGGGCACTACAGGACAAGCCAAAATTCCCATTTTCTGGTCAAAAATTTTCAAATTTGGTACTTTGATACTACAGGCCAACAGGAACCCACATACCAAGTGTGGCCCACATTCGCCCTTAGAGGGCGCTACAGGCTACTCCAAAATTTCGTTTTCTGGTCAAAAACGTTCTAATTTGGTACATTGATACTGCAGGTCAACAGGAACCCTCAAACCAAGAATGGCCAACATTCGCCCCTAGGGGGCACTACAGGCCATGCCGAAATTCCCATTTTCTGGTCAAAAATGTTCTAATTTGGTACATTAATAGTACAGGCCAAAAGGAATCCACAAACCAAGAATGACCGACATTCACCACTAGGTGGCGCTAGAGGCCAAGCCGAAATTCCCATTTTCTGGTCAAAAAAGTTATAATTTGGTACATTGATACTACAGGCCAACAGGAACCCACAAACCAAGTATGGCCCACATTCGCCATTAGGGGGCGCTACAGGCCACTCCCAAAATTTCGTTTTCTGGTCAAAAATTTTCTAATATGGTACATTGATACTACTGGCCAACAGGAACCCACAAACAAAGAATGGCCAACATTCGCCCCTAGGGGGCACTAGAGGCCACGCCGAAATTCCCATTTTATGGTCAAAAATGTTCTAATTTGGTACATTGATACTACAGGTCAACAGGAACCCTCAAACCAAGAATGGCCAACATTCACCCCTAGGGGCGCTACAGGTAATTCCCAAAAGTCCCATTTTCTGGTCAAATATTTTCTAATTATGTACATTGATACTACAGGCCAACAGGAACCCACAAACCAAGAATGACCCACATTTGCCCATAGGAGGCGCTACAGGCCACGCCCCCAAAAAATATTTTCAAAGTGATACCATTTCCACGCCATTTAACCAATTCTTTTGAATCTTGGTGTACATGCCTCATTTCTCATTGGGAACAAAAACGCCTCAAGGATCCATAAGGTATGATGGATTTTCCTGTAGACTGAAAATGTTTCGTTTAGGATTCAGACAGAAATACATGTTTTTGGATTCATCCATTGAGAGGGTTTAACCCCAACCCTCTACTGATCAATTTGAAATGATTTGCCATTTTGAGGAGGAATCCGCATTGCTGCTTGCAGCTATATTTTTTTTTATATTTCAAAGATGTTTATATTACACAACAGTGTTTTAGTGCCACATATAAATAAAATACAAATCTTAAGATTTCTTGTAATGACAAAAACGTAATAGCATTATGAGAACAAAATCCTGATGTTTTAAAAATAAAACAAAATTGCAGGAAGAAAGTCGTATCTTTATGAAATTAAAGTTGTAATATATTGAGAGTTTTTGTTTTAGAAAAATGTGTAGCATTACGAGATTAAAGTTGTGATATTTTGAGTATAAAGAAAAAATTACAACAATAAAGTTGAAGCATTATGAAATTAAAGTCATAATATTCTGTGAATAAAGTAAAAATTACAACAATAAAATCAGATCAGTATGAAAATAGTAGTAATATTTTAGAATTAAGTAAAAATTACGACAATACAATCAGATCAGTATGAAAATAGTAGTAATATTTTTAGAATTAAGTAAAAATTACATCATTGAGGTTATTGCACTGAGATTAAAGTCGTTATATTTTGAGAATAAAGTCAAAATTATGACAATTAAGTCATATCATTTTGAAATAAAAGTAATATTTTGAGAATAGTCAAAATTACAGCAATAAAGTCGTATCATAATGAAATTAAAGTCGTAATATTTTGAGAATAAAGTCCAAATTACAACGATAAAGTCATAGCATTATATTCCAGCATTGAAGGACATCCGGGGCTTAGCCCAGACAATTTTATTTTCACACTAGCAACCACTTCTCTGTAGTCCAAAGCTGGTGAGAGGGTATTCTTTGAGTTTTGCTCTGGCTGGGCCTGTTTCTACAGTTCCTAAATCTTCCACTCTAGTACTATCCTCAACATCCTCTCTCCTCCCTGAATCATCTGTGATGCAAAAGAACAGATACAAGCATATAACTTATTGCAAATCAGCTTCAAACAACTAATTCATCAAGTGCTACATATGTCAAATTGTAGACCAATACCATTGAAGAAAATGTATTGGGAAGAGCAGATCAGTGGGATTGCCCTAAGATCTATCATGATTCTTGAATTTTCATGTACATTAACAATAAAGTCATCACAAAAGAGTTATATTATAGTGAGTAAAGTGAAGTAAAAAATTTTTTTTATATAAATAATTTAATTTTTTTGACATAAATAGTCAAAATGATGTATAAGATCCTAAGTTAAAGCAATACATGAATGACTTTAGTCTAAGTTCATTGACACACCATGGCATCGAATTGTATATAATTCTCCATGTTCATCTGTCAAAATCCTTTCATTAGGATCATTGTGATAAGAAATGTTTCACTTTTAACTTTCTCTAAAGTAAAGTGACTGATTAATTGTTACCAGTTTCCATGCCTGATTCTGGCACATCTTTGCTACCCTCAAAGTGTATATTTACAACAAACTAATATCACAAAACAAGTCACACATACATTTTATGCTAATGCTTATTGGTTATCCTTAGAGAAAATAACACCTGATAAACAAGAAAATTATACTCCAGACTGGACTCGAACCACGGCATCAAGCGTGAGAGGCAGAAGCGCTAACCACGAGGATATAGGTTATAACATGTGATGTAAGTCAGTAGCAGACGTCTTGAGGTTTAGCCTACTGTGAGTGAAAGCCAGCCAGATGATGATCTTTAGACTTTAAGGACAAAAACAAATGTGAATTCTTACCCACTGACTTCTTTCGGAAATTTTAGAAGCCTCATTTGCTTCATTTTTGCTGTCTTTCCTGCTAACTGCTGTTAACTCGCCACTAAGTAAAGTAAGTTGATGTCAGCTCCTCCCCTACCTGCTGCATATTCAACAGAGAGGAAGAAATGGAGTCGCCCATAGGCTACCGACAGCAAAGGAACTTATTCTATAGGCTAGATTATGCCTATGTCTATTTTTACAGGCTGTATGCAGTATGTGCAAAGCCAAAGCACAATGAAATAAGGCAACTTATGATTACGGGGGGTTACATAGGCTTTTGTCTGGTTTCATATTTGTCAGTCAACTTTTCAAAATACATTCGGGGCTACACTGAAAACATTCGAGGCTGAAGCCCCGGCAAAATCGTCTGCCGCCGCCTCTGGCATTATGAAATTAAAATCATAATATTTTAAGAATAAAGTAAAAATTACAACAATAAAGTCGAAGCATTATGAGATTAAAGTCGTAATATTTTAAGATTAAATCTACCTGTTGATCTTCCAAGTGGTGAAGGTCTTTCCATGAGCACACTGGAAGGGAAGGAGAGCAAGGTCACCAGACTAAAGCACTCTTTATTCAAAATGTGATTGAACTTAATTGCTTGAAAACCAAACAAACAATTATATTTTAATGTTGTGCATGGAAATATTACTCAGCAAATTGACACCACTCTCCCGTTCCTGTTAGGGTTTCCAATCGATTCTCCCCACTTGGTGATGCACCCACTGAGAATCATGTTGAAAGACCCTTAATAATGGTGATTCTATTGTAAGGAATGTGGAAATAGAGACTCCAGCCACTATTGTAAAATGCATTTCAGGGGCTCGGGTGTCTGACATCAGATCAAATTTACAAGTGATGGCTAATGCTAAACATAGATTTTCTAAAATTGTTATTCATGTCGGCACTAATGATGTCCGGCTTCACCAGTCAGAGATCACTAAAGATAATGTTAAAGAGGTGTGTGACCTTGCAAAATCAATGTCAGACACTGTAATATGCTCTGGCCCCATCCCTGCTCATCGTGGTGACGAGGTTTATAGTAACACGAGGCGAGTTTATTTATATAGTACATTTAATACAATTCAAATTGCTTTACATATACATTTGAAAGAAAATACAAGATACATAAAAAAATAATAACCAATTAAGAACATGAATAACAAAAATTATAAACACATTGAGAAAAAGTTATATCAAAATAAAATACAAATAATTAAATAGAATAATTAAAATGAAAGAAAGACAAAGCAAAATGATTCAGTGAAATGATGAAGTGCAGCACGATGCTCAGTCAGAAAATGTATAGCTAAACAGAAGTGTTTTCAGTCTGGATTGAAATGTGGCTACTGCTGAGGCACATCTGACCTCTTCTGGAATCTGGTTCCAGCTGCGGGTCACATAATAGCTAAACACTGTCTCGCCTTGTTTTGAGTGAACCCTCTGTATGTCTAACTGACTTGATCCTAATGATCTGAGAGGTCTGTTAGGGTTATATTCGCACTGACGTGCGGTCTGGGTAGGCAAACTAGGCACTGCCTACCCTGCCAAAATTCAAAAATAAAATGTTTATTAAATAATAAACTTGTATTTGTATTTTTACTTTTTATTCTTGTGATTTATATATGCAATATGTGTGTTATTCCAATTGTTTAGACGTTATGATGGCAAATGTAGCAGTTACGCATAATCAACTAAAAACAAATGGTAGAATAAGCAGTGCTTTCACGGTCCATTCATTGCAGACGACACGCGGAAAACCCATGTTGCGCATGCGCACTTCGATCCTGTATTCTTTAACATGTACGGCAAAAAGCACAAATCTGCTGTGCCTTTTGACGTAAATATGTAATGCCCGTAATCATCACCGTTACGTATCAGACATGGACCAATTAAAATCGAGATATTCCTGGACATTTGCGTAGCTAACGTCATTACACCACAGCTAGCGTACATGCCTAATCCCCGCCAAATTCAAAATCAAAATGACAGAACCGGCCGTCATCACGGAATTAAGAGTTTTTTCCAACTTCCAAGCTCGATTTTAATTCCAAATATGAGTTAATTGCAAGAGGGAGGTCTACGCCAGCCTTAGATGGACTAGTACAGCAAAAGGGCCCAAAAATTATCCGATCATTTCAAACTGATTGGTATGTAAGAAAAGATTGGCTATGTGGCTGTGCTAACAATCAGCATCCCTGCCTGCTTTTTTCAACCAGTCAGACTGTTTGGACTTCAGCGGGATATTGTGATTTGAACAACCTGCCCGCAGCTTTAACCAAGCATGAAAAGTCGTCAGCTCACATCCAGTGTCAAATTACACTGAAAATCTTTGGAAAATCTCGGATCGACCTTGCACTTGACGAGCAAAGGAAGCTGTATATAACCTACCACAATGAAAAGGTAAAGGATTGTTGTATTGTATCTTCTGTTATAAAGATGAAGATTGCACATAAAAAAATAAGCACATAATGTTGTAAAAAATAAACAACTTATGTTCTGTTATATGTTCTGTGTTTTGACTACTGAATTTTGTATAATAATATCTAATGAAGATATATTAACAAAATCGTATATATTATTTATAAAACATATATAAAATACATATACATTTCTTGATATGCCGCGCTTGTGCGTAACGTTCACTGTTTACGCACTTGTGTGTGTGTGTGTGTGTGTGTGTGTGTGTGTGTGTGTGTGTGTCTGTGATAGAGAGAGAGAGAGAGAGAGAGAGTACACGATATACATCCTGATTTTTACATTTCTTGATATGCCGCGCTTGTGCGTAATGTTCACTGTTATTACGTATTATTAGCTTAAACAATAAATCAGGTAATCTGGCTTTCATAACTCAGTGCCTAGCCTCTTTAAGACATCACCGCACGTCACTGTATATTCGACAAGCATATCTGATATGTATTTGGTCCCTAGGCTATTGAGCGATTTATAAATGAGTTATAGTACTTTAAAATCAATTCTAAATGTAACTGGAAGTCAATGTAAAGACCTGAGGACTTGAGTAACAAGCTCAGATTTTTTGGTTCGGGTGAGAATCCTGGCAGCGGCATTCTGAATGAGCTGCAGGTGTCTAATGGTCTTTTTGGGAAGGCTGGTTAGGAGTCCAGTCTACCCTACTGGTGATGAATGCATGAACAAGTCTTGACTAGATACAAAACATCTCATTCTGTCTATATTTGTTGATGAGAGTAGACTGATTTTGTTATCGCTTTGATGTGAATACTGAAACTAAGGTCTGACTCCAAAATGACAACAAGATTTCTTTCTTGATTTTTTTACGTTAGGCCCTTGGAGTCAAGGTATGTATTCACCTTTGGAAATTCACCTTTGTTGCCAAATACAACGACCTCTGTCTTGTCATTGTTTAACTGAAGCAAGATTTGGCACATCCAACTGTTAGTTTCATCAATGCAATGGCACAGAGGGTCTATGGGTCTGTAGTAATTTGGCAATAGGGCTAGATAGATCTGGGTATCGTCTGCATAGCCATGGTATGCAATTTCGTTCTTTTTCATAATTTGGCCTACTGGGAGCTATAGGTTCAACAGAAGCGGTGCAAAAATTGAGCCTTGTGGGACTCCACACGTCATGGATGTCCACTCAGATTCATAGTTGCCCATGTTCACTGGGGCCTTTTCCACTGCACGGTACAGCTCGACTCGACTCTGCTCGCTTTTTGGGGGGTTTCCACTGTGGATGGTACCTGGTACTTTGTTTTGTACCACCTCGGTTGAGGTTCCAAGTGAGCCAAGCCGTTACTATATGTGACTTCAAAACATTGCAGATCACTGATTGGTCAAAGAGAATCAAATGGACGCTATCTATGGCAATAGACCGGCGAGCAATGGGAGGAAGAGTGCCCTGAACTTGGCCACGGCGTTGTTGGCGTCCACGATGGAGGATGGTGCATTTTGTTATGTTAACTCGATATTCTGCTTGAAATTTTCACTTTATTAAGTTGACCAACTACTGGAAAGCTTGCTTCTAAAGCAACCAGTGTAAAATCACCATGCAACAAATGCTTTATGCAACACAATGAACTAGTAGCTAACATGTGCTATTGCTTATGGTCAGGAATGTTTGAGTCGCATTTAAGATGATGGCACGGCAGTAGAGGCGGCACAACTATGACGATCAGCCTATAATCCCACCCATATTAAGGTGGCACTAAACTGCAGTAGAAAAGAAAGCTCAGAAAAGAAAAGTGAGCAGAGTCGAGTGAAGTCAGGTCGAACCGTAACGTGCAGTGGAAAAGTGCCAATAATAGTAACCCCTACCTTCTAGATATGACCTGAACCAGCTGAAGACCCAGAGAGTCTTTCCCAGTTTTCCAATCTGTCTAGGAGAATGTTGTGGTCAACAGAAGCACTGAGATATAATAATACCAGCACTGATATTTGGCCTGAATCAGTATTTAGCTGAATATCATTAAGGATCTTTATGAGACAGCAGGTTGAAGTTTTACGTTTCTGTTCTATTTCTTCCAGGGTTTTGCCATAAATTTCCTCAAAATTAGATATAATGACTAATTTCTGAAGTTTATGTGGTGGTTGCTGTCTGAGCTAATCAGAAATTGCAAAATGAGTGTGGGTGTTATTTATATTGCTGTTAATAATATTTGAGAAGAAGGTCTGTCTAGTTGTGCTTAATTCCAAATTTAAAGCACGAAGGCTGTCTTTATAGATATTATAATGGATTTCAAGTGTTTTCTGCCACATTCGTTCTGCTTTCCTGTATTGTCTTTTCATGTTTTTCACTGCTGTTGTGTTCCTCCAAGGTGCTTTATGCCTGCCAGCGATCATCCGGACCTTTAAAGGAGCAATGCCATCAATAGCAATTTTAACGTTTGCTTTAAAGTTATCGAGGAGATCATCAACATAGTCTGCGGATATACTCTGTTTCAAAGACATAACCTTGATAAATTGCATACTAGTTTTTGCATTAAACGTACCTCTTTTTGACAGAGACATATCTAACTTTAGTGGCAGAAGAAATCAATATTTCATTGAAAATACAGAAATGGTCAGATAGCCCAACGTCCTTAATAATAATGGACGGAATGTTCAGACCCTTGCTAATGAGTAGATCAAGAGCATGTCGTGATTGCATGAAACCTTTGACCACACTGATTGCAAGTGCGAAATGACGGGATGAGATTTTACCTTTCTGGGCAATTTGGTAGAAAGACTTTGCAATGGTGAAATAGGGGCAAGGGCCTCTTGTTCAATTCAAAATCAGGGAGAGGACCTCTCCATTGGGAGCGATCAATGAGACCAAAAGCATAATAGTAAAATAAAATTTTGGGGAGACCCACCGCATCTTTGTCAACTGGCCTGTGTAACTTATTAAAATGCATAGGAGGATGTTTACCATTAAAAATAAAGGATTTGGCTATAATATCAAATTGTTTAAAATAAGTGAGGGGAACTTCAATGGGGAGTAAGTAGTTTAATTCTGAAATACAATTAATTTTTATAATTTTAACCTTCCCAATCATAGACAAATGTAAAGAAGCCCCACCTGTCCACATCACTCGAAAACCCTTTTATTAAAGGGTCAAAATTAACCCTAATTATATCAATCAAACTTGATGGAAATAAAATGCCCAAATACTTAATGCCCTGCTTGGGCCACTAGAAGGTTCCCAGCTGAAAAGCTGTTACAGGGCAATAAGTTGTCAGAGCCAAATCTTCTGATTTCTTATCACGCTCCATCTTTGCCTCGGCACTTTTATTATTAATAATAAAACGGCCCCTAAGAACTGCCTTAAGGGCCTCCTAAGCCACGCCCACAGAGGATACTGAGGACCAGTTGGTCTCCATAAAAACATTGATTTCAGCCTTTAACATCTGTTGGAATTCAGGATTTTGCAAAAGGGATACATGAAAGCATCAACTATATGATTTATTTTTCTCCATATGTGGTAACACCTCTAAACACACAAGGGTGTGATCTGAGACTAAAATGTTTCCAACTGAGCAATCAACAACAGATGAAATGAAGGACTTAAATATATCTATACATTTTTTTCTTTAAATCTGTTCTATAGTAAATCTTATGGACTGATGAAAAAATGTATAGTCCCTCCCAGATGAGTTCAAAAGTCTCCAAATATCTGTAAGACCAAGATTTTTGCACATCCTGTGAAGCATTAATGTTGCTCTAGCGGCCTTTTGCTTAACTATGATCAAGGACTGAGTCCATCAAAACTCTCCACCCGATATTATATCATGAGGGGTGCCAGTGGTTTGCAGCATCCCTTCAAGATCTATAAAAAAGCCCTGATCATCAACGTTAGGTGCATAAATATTAGCCAAAATAAGACTTTGTCCCTGAATTTCACTTAAACAATAATGACTCTTCCTAACTTATCTTTAATCTGTTTGAGACATTTGAATTGTAGATGTTTACATATCAGTGTAATGACTCCGCTGCTTTTACTCGAGCCAGCACTTTAAAATAAAATGTAATTCTTTGACATATTGTCCTCCTAGAACAGTTATGGAATAGAGTGCATCGAATCTCACCGGTTTATGTCATAAAAAGTATTAAAATTAGCAAAGTGCGCAGAGCTCGCTGTTCAAACGTCCGATCCTCGCATGGCATCACCCGAAATGTTTTCTCTAGCACTCTTGATTGTGTCGTCCCCCCCTGCAATTAAAGAAAATGAAAGACCCCTGGATCATGTGATTGTGTTTACCTGTTAATCAACCAACACAAGAAGATTTCCTGCACAGGGATTCAATGTTTACAAATGCAAATGTTTAAAACAATATCACACAATTCAATGTATTTTTTTTTTTTTAGCTCAAGTTTAACACGGTACCTTCTTTTTCATTGCGTTCAGAGGTGTTATATTTATGTTGTATTTTCCTCTGTTGTATTTATCAAACAAGCAAGACACTTATCATCCACTTGATTGAAAAAAACCCCAGTTATTTCCACCCCAGAAAAAAGAAGCCCTAGCTTTGTGACCTTGTTATTATAAGTATCTAGACATACCAGTTCCTCAACACTCTACAAGATTGCAGGGTAAACTAGTAGGGGAAAAGAATGTTGTGGATTTTTACAGCAAGGCCTTCAGCTTGACCATTGGTCACATTCACGGCTATCTTTTCAGAAAGAATTGGAAAATAGTTCACAATTTTTCTAAAACTTACAACTCTCAGGGACAATTATACGATTTGTTTGAGTGAACAACTCTAGTCTTTTTACCTCTGGTGGTCATATGAACACTTGGTTAATCCTTTCTGAGAATAAAGTCGACAGACAATTGGGACCCTGGACATCCCCTTAGGAAGAGTGAGTATAGAAAGAAAATTAGTAAATCGGCTCCAAAAAAACATGAAGCCTGCCCTAATTTCAGTCTATAGCTGTACTCTCTGTACTGCTGTCTGTCTCGGAGTAAAAAGCTCTTTTTGCTCTTGGTTTGGGCAGAAAAGGAAGTACAATATCTGACTGAAATGCACAACACCTTTACTCAAATCCTATGAGCAAAGAAAAGATGATTATGATGTTGGTTATGGTAAAATGAGTTTGAAATATTTTGAAAAACCTAAGATAACAGGAAAAATTGACATAATTAGTGATTAAAACACTCCTTAATTAATTCTTTATACCTGCTTTTGAAACAACACTGACCGCCATGTTGGTAACATCTATTGTACATGGCATGTGAGTATCCTCCACTGGAGAATTATATTTGCCAAGATCCGTAACTTGGTTGATGTAATCAAGTTTTCCTAATGAACTGTCATAATGAGCCAGCCAATTGCTGGATGTTGGGATCACTTTACCAATATAATGGCTTTAATTTGTAGTTTGACCTTCATTTCCTGTGTTTTTTGACTGAGGATAATGCTGAGGATAATGTTAACCCAGCTTCATCACCAAAGCTCACACTTCCCCAAGAAGTCATATTTTTGTTAAAGTTTGAGTTTTCTGAAGTGGAAGAAAAGGGTTGAAGGTCCTTAGAAGGATCACTCACAACTGAATCAACAGTTCATGAGAAATTGAACAATATATCATCTTCTCTATCAGCACTAAGTGTATTCCGATTATGTCTGAAGGGACATTTTAAACAGGAACATTTGGCAGCCAATGATATTTAGTCTCCTTTGTTCCATTGTGAAGATTCAGCAGAACATTTCAAACTGGTATATACAAAAAGAGTAAATGGCCTGCTACTCAAAGGGCCTGTCTATGATGTTCTCTTGTTTCATGCAATCGGTTGTAACCAAATCATCTAAGCACAAAGTAGATTGAACTCAATTTTTGCAAACTATCCTGTTCCCCTATTTCATCCAGTATTGAAATCTTGCTCTTGCTTCCTGTCACTTTGTTGTTACTGGCGAGACTTTATTATTTATGTTAGTATAATTAGCTAACTTTTATCACATACAAGTATGTCATCACCTATGCGACTGTTATTCAATTCTGTAGCAGTTGATAAAGGAGTCTGAATAGAAAATCACCATCCTGAATGGCTTTCTCCAAATAACTTCAGTGTTTGTTGACACCTGCTCCAGCATTTGAACATCATCACACACTTCCATATAATTGGCATTATCCTTGTTCTCAGTCAGTGCTTCAAACCTCTTATGTCTTGTATTACTCCTTGTATCCTCAACATTTTTCTTGAGGTTTCTTACTACTGCAAGGGTCTTTGCCTTTTTTTAAAGGACTACTTGTTGGATTATCAAAACACTCCCCAAATTTTCAGTGTCATTCATGAAATACTCTGTCACCAAGTTTTCTTTAGCAAGGAATGATTTTACCCCTTCCTCAATGCTGATGAGGACACCATCCCAGTATTTGAATTCTAAAAGGTTTAGCAGGTTCTAGAGTAGTCATACTCAGAGTAGTGACATTTGATAATCAACACATAGACTGCTTGTAGATAAGTTCCACCACTTAGTTTAGGGCTTGATGTTAAAAGAGTCGAGGTTCAGGCTGTTTTTTGTCTAACTGCACTGCTCACTCTCTTCACGAGGCAGTTGAGCATTTTATAAATGTGTGTCTTCAGAAGAAGCCTCCCATTTGCAAACAGGAATTGCAAGCTGTTGTTGTAGTGACCATCACGACCAATATAGCCAGTAATTTCAAACTGCTCAGGAGTATAACTGACCTCTCCAAGCTTTTGGGCTCGACTCAACCCATGAATCTGAACAAACCTGTAATAGGTATTACTTGTTTTGGAGAGCTGCACCATCATAAGTGCCCAATTATTCTTTTTCACTGTAAATGACACAGATGGGTGAATTTGCGATATGGCTCTCTATGTCTCTCTGACAGATGTGCTCAGCTTCTAAAACAGTGCCAATGATCTTTCTTCTTACTGGCATGTCGTGGAAGAGGTTGTACACTGACATGTTTGTTCCCGCAGATGGACGAACAGTCTGTGCTTCAAACACATCTGTAAAGGGAATAAAAGGAAAGGAGGAGGCACGAACCAGCTTGACGATATAAATAATAGTTTAATAAAAAACTTAACCAAAAGACACAAACACACATGACGGTCAGCTGACCGTAAACTATCTCTCTCTCGTTGCACCACCTTCCGCAGTCGGCCTTTCTCCCTCTCGGAGGCTTAATTAGCCTGATTAGGGACCGGTGTGTATAATCACGACAAGGCCCCACCCTCCACCCTGTCACAACATCCAATCCACTTCCTTCATTAAAGGTTTTAACATGTGTTTTCACAGAGAGCGTAGTCCTAGAGGATATATCTACCCTTTCATCCTGGGACACTATAGGGGGTTGACACATCCTAAGAAAGTGTTTCACCGCTGTTCAGATGCACTTTGTATCGCATCATAAATGTTTTCCATCTGAAAGGACTAAATATTAAATGAAACAAATGACAATAAAATGCAGAGTAATCTCTTCAATAATCAAAATACTTTTTGAATGTAACTATTCCAATTACCAATTATTTAAATTGTAACTAGTGGAATACAGTTGCTTATATTTTGTATTTTAAATACATAATCCCGTTACATTTCATTACTCCCCAACCCTGCTCATTACAACTCAGATTTTATTTAATTTTTTTAAATAAAAGGAAGGGCAAGTGAAAATATATTTTTGTGGGAATCAATATTATGCCACAAATGCTGTTGATTGAGCTTAATTTGCACTGAACCCGGAATATTCCTTTAAGCAGAAGTGTAAATAATGACACACATGAAAAACTAGAGAGCATTCAAAATTATCGTTTAATGAATAATTAAACACGCTTAAATGAATAATTTAATAGCGTATGCCTTTTGACGGGTTTAAAGATGTCAGGTGTGACTAAATGAAGAGAAACAAATGAAGAAACGGGAACGTCTAGGTTACGTATGTAACCTCCGTTCCCCGATGGAGGGAACGAGACGTTGTGTCAGAGAAGCGACACTAGGGGTCTCTCTTGAGCGCCGATATCCACCTCTGATCTATGAAAAAAGGCCAATGAGAGTTGGCAACCAGTATTTGCATGTCCCGCCCCCGGACATACGGGTATTTAAGCGGCGCAAATACGGGAGTTCATTCAGGATTTTTCTGAGGAGCCAGAAATGGTCCGGCCACAACAGGGGCTCGGCTCAGCGACGTGGCAGGGGAGACACAACGTCTCGTTCCCTCCATCGGGGAACGGAGGTTACATACGTAACCTAGACGTTCCCCTTCTGTCGCTCTCTCCACGTTGTGTCAGAGAAGCGACACTAGGGGTCCACTTAAAAAGAGCCATGCGCTGAGCCGTGTACGTGATCTGCTGATACAGGAGCGAGCAGGTATTCCTACGTGCAGAACGACCAACTGTATCAGGCTGCACGTACCCTTCCCCAATGCCCCATTTAAGCCATCAGGATTCCTTATCGTTACCCTGGAGGGGGGAACAAGGTGACAGCCGCCAACATGGGAACGGGCCAGCCTGGTTGGGCCTCTTTTCTCTCTATGTTTCTCGCATAGAGCAACTACGGCCGGGGCCCTTACACGCATTGAAGGAAGGGGGTCTTAGCCCTTAGTAGGGCGGAGAAGACCCTGCGGAGGCCACACCTACCCGGGAGGGGAGGCAAATTTTGAGTGGCAAATACATTGCATGGCCTATACTTAGGTCTTATGTGGAACAGTAGTGCGGTGGTAGATCCAGCCTCGCAGAGGGGGGAAGCATACAGCACGGCACCCGAGGCAGCTGTAACTGCCTAAGGAAAACACGGTGTCAACTCTCGTGAGGGGACAGAACCGTGGTTTTACACACAGGGGGAGTCCGCACAGGAGGCCTTACCTGTGGGGCACCTATACCAGTACAGGGTAGCTAGTGGTACCCGCAGTGGTTTGGGTCGGCGAGTTCCTCCGCAGAACTGCGACCCACGAGGGATAGGGAGGAGTCAACCAGTGTCCCAAACCTGGGATCTCCTGGGAAGGCGCACTGTTTCCCCTGGTTAGGGGGAAGGGCGCTGGGTGCAAGCGATTCACCCGGTCAGATCGTGGACGTGCCACCGAGTTCTACGGGCTCGGTACCTGAGAGAACATGGGATGATACTGACTCAACTCGGAGATTGTAGAATCTCGCAAAAGTGTTAGGTATTGCCCAGCCCGCTGCTCTACAAATGTCTGCTAGGGTAGTGCCCCTAGCCAGTGCCCACGAGGACGCAACACTCCTGGTGGAGTGGGCTCGGACCCGCAAAGGGGGGGGGGCATGGCCTGGGTGTGATAAGCCAGGGAAATGGCGTCGACAACCCAGTGGGCGAGTCTCTGCTTGGAGACAGCATTTCCTTTCTGCTGTCCCCCAAAGCAGACGAAGAGCTGCTCAGAGCATCTGGTGCTCTGTGTGTGGTCCAGGTAAATACGTAAGGCACGTACTGGACACAGCAGTGAAAGGGCTGGGTCTGCCTCCTCCCGGGGCAGCGCTTGCAGGTTCACCACCTGATCCCTGAAGGGTGTGGTAGGAACCTTGGGCACGTAGCCCGGTCGTGGTCTTAGGATCACCGAACTCCAGGCAAGCGTCGCTAACAGAGAACGCATGCAGGTCCCCGACCCTCTTGATGGAAGCGAGCGCGATCAGCAGGGCGGTCTTGAGAGTGAGGGCCCTGAGTCCAACTGAGTCAAGCGGCTCGAAGGGGGGTCTCCGGAGTCCCATAAGGATGACCGAGAGATCCCAGGAGGGAAACAGGTTAGGCCGGGAGGGAGTCATCCTCCGGGCAACTTTTAGGAACCTGACGATTAAGTCGTGCTTACCAAGAGACTTGCCGTCTACCGTAGTCAGTGGTGGGCCGCGATAGCGCAACATACACCTTGAGGGTGGAGGGGACAGCCTCCTCTCCAGCCTCTCCTGAAGAAACACGAGCACTGACCTAACTGCACACTTCTGCGGGTCTTCGGCTCGGAAGAACACCAGTCCATGAACAGACGCCACTTCAGGGCGTAAAGATGCCTGGTCGAAGGGGCTCTGGCTTGGTTAATAGTGTCTACGACGGCCGAAGGTAGGCTGGCTAGATCCTCCGCGTCCCGTCCAGGGACCAGACGTGGAGATTCCAGAGGTCTGGATGCGGATGCCAGAGCGTGCCCCGCCCCTGAGAAAGAAGGTCCTTCCTCAGGGGAATTCGCCAGGGAGGGGCTGTCATGAGGAGCGTGAGATCCAAAAACCACGTCCGGTTGGGCCAGTAGGGGGCCACCAGAGTGACTTGCTCCTTGTCCTCCCTGACCTTGCATAGCACCTGTGCAAGAAGGCTCACTGGGGGAAAAGCGTACTTGCGCAGCCCCGCGGGCCAGCTGTGCGCCAGAGCATCTGTCCCAAGGGGAGCCTCTGTGAGGGCATACCAGAGCGGACAATGGGAGTTTTCCTGGGAGGCAAACAGGTCTACCTGGGCCTTGCCGAACCTGTCCCAAATCAGCTGGACCGATTGGGGGTGGAGCCTCCACTCTCCGCCGGGCAAGGTTTGTCTTGACAGTGCGTCCGCTATCACATTAAGGTTGCCGGGGATGTGAGTGGTGCGCAGTGACTCCAGTCGCTGCTGACTCCAAAGGAGGAGACAACGGGCGAGCTGTGACATGTGGAGGGAGCGTTCTCCGCCTTGGCGGTTTATGTAGGCCACCACCGTGGTGCTGTCTGTCCTGACTAGGACATGCTTGCCACGAATCAACGGAAGAAATTTCTTCAGGGCAAGAAAAACGGCCAGCAGCTCTAGGCAGTTGATGTGCCAGCGCAGCGGGCCTCGGTTCCACTGGCCTGCGGCTGCACGCCCGTTGCACACGGCACCCCAACCCAACTTGGAGGCATCGGTTGTAACCAGAACGCGACGGGACACCTGCTGCAAGGGTACTCCTGCCCGTAGAAAGCAGAGGTCTGTCCAGGGTTTGAAGGTTTGGAGGCAGGCAGTGGTAACTTCCACGCCGTGCGTGCCGTGGCGTCATGCTCGTCTCAGGACTCAAGTCTGGAGCCAATGCTGAAGTGGTCTGATATGCATCAACCCGAGTGGCGCGGCCGCCGCGGAGGATGCCATATGCCCCAGGAGCCGTTGGAAACGTTTCAGAGGGACCACGGTGCCTGGTTCGAAAGAAGCGAGGCATTCCAGCACTGACTGAGCACGCTCATTGGAGAGACGTGCTGTCATTGAGACTGAGTCTAACTCCAAACCGAGAAAAGAGATGCTCTGGACCGGGGTGAGCTTGCTCTTTCCCAGTTGACCTGAAACCCTAAACGGCCGAGGTGCTCGAGCACCTGGTCTCTGTGTGCGCGTAGTAATTCCTGCGAGGAAGCCAGAATGAGCCAATCGTCGAGGTAATTGAGTATGCGTATGCCCGCTCCTCGTATCGGGGCAAGAGCCGCCTCTGCGACCTTCATAAAGACGCGAGGGGACAGAGACAGGCCGAAGGGGAGGACCTTGTACTGATACGCCTGGCCGTCGAACGCGAACCGTAGAAAGGGTCAATGTCGAGGGCGAATTGAGACGTGGAAGTACGCGTCCTTCAGGTCTACCGCTGCGAACCAATCTAGATGCCGGACACCAGACAGAATTTGTTTCTGGGTAAGCATTTTGAACGGGAGTTTGGACAAGGTCCGATTGAGTTTGGACAAGGTCCGACTGAGTCTAACTCCAAACCGAGAAAAGAGATGCTCTGGGGTCGAATTGAGACGTGGAAGTACGCGTCCTTCAGGTCTACCGCTGCGAACCAATCTAGATGCCGGACGCCAGACAGAATTTGTTTCTGGGTAAGCATTTTGAACGGGAGTTTGGACAAGGTCCGATTGAAAACTCGCAGGTCCAAGATCGGTCGTATGCCGCCGCCTTTCTTGGGTACAACGGCAAGGGCTGTAGAAACCCTTCTTCGTTTCGGGTCGGAGGGACAGGCTCTATCGCGTCCTTGATTAGAAGGGAGGCGATTTCCTCGCGCAGGGAGTGGGCATGTTCGCCGTGCACTGCGGAGGAACGAACGCCCACGAAGGGGGGCGGAGACCTGGCAAACTGAATTGCGTAACTGAGTCGGATGGTCCGGTGCAGCCACCGTGACGAGCTGGGCAGTGAAAGCCATGCCTCTAAGCTCCGTGCTAGGGGCACCAAGGGGACGAGTATTTTGGACGTACCCAGCGGGGCTTCGCAGCGGTGCGGAACAGGTAACGCGGCGTCGGGAGGCGCTGTGGCGTCCCGAGGCTCTGGTGCTGAGAATAAACTCAAAGCACTTACCTTGTTCTGCGCACCCAGCAGGGGGCGGGTTCGTGACTGAGGAGGAGGTCTGATGCTGGCGTCCTCTGGACTCGTTTGAACCGGCCGGCCGGGGAACAGTCATGGGGCTGAGGGTGGAAGCACCGCATCCTGGGCGCCGAGACTGTTGAGGCCTGAAAGCAAGGTGCCGTGAGAACGGCATTTGCGGGCCATGTGACCCAGAGGTAAAGGAAATAGCTCTTTTATTGAGAATTTGGGTGTGCGGCAAATGAAAAAACAAAAGATTCTCCTCCCGGCCCTCCACCGGGGGACGGAGCGGTCTTACCATCTCCGGAGCTAAATTCTCGTCCTCTGGGTCTGCTGTTTCAGGGATGCCTGGGAGCCTTCCGGGTCCTTGACGGGGTCCGTGAGGCAGGGGGCGTACGCTTCCTGCGGTTTGCTCGACGCCGGGGCTGAGAGCTGGGCCCAGGTTGGGGTGGAGCAGAAGGTCTTCTGGCCGCGGGAGGACGCCCTCGGCGAGAGGTGGGGCCTGGGCCGTGGCGGCAAGCTTGCGGCGTGGCATGATGTGCGAAATGGCCTCCGTCTGCTTCTTCACCAGGGAGAACTGCTGGGCAAAGTCCTCAACGGTGTCACCGAAGAGGCCGAACTGGGAGACAGGGGCGTTGAGGAAGCGAGTCTTGTCGGCTTCACGAATCTCAACCAAGTCCAGCCATTGCTGACATTCCTGGACCACCAGGGTGGCCATCGCCTGCCAGAGAGCCTGCGCTGTGACCTTCGTCGCTCTCAGGGCGAGGTCGGTCACTGAGCGCAGTTCCTTCAGCGTGTCGGGATCAGGGCCACCCCCATGCATGTTGCGAAGTTCCTTGGCTTGGTGGACCTGCAGGAGAGCCATGGCATGCAGGGCGGAAGCGGCGCGTCCGGTAGCGCTGTAGGCCTTCGCGGTGAGCGAGGATGTTGCTCTACAGGACCGGGAAGGGAGTACAGGGCGGCCCCGCCAGGTGGTAGTGCTTCCGGGACATAAGTGGAGCGCAACAGCTCTATCCACCTGGGGGATCTCCGTGTACCTGTGGCGCGCTCCACCGTCGAGGGTGGCGATTATACTGTGCACAGAGCACCGGCGCTCTCAGGCTGCCAGTATGGATTGATAACACAATACATCAGAGTCTCCAGCGCTCATAATGATTACATCGACGCATTTGGGTATATATTCAATAAATATGATTCCTGTCTATATAAATCTGATGTAAACCTATGAGAATCTATCAATATTTCTCCAAATCTGCACATTTTTGAGCTAAAAGCCCTGAGGGACGTTGTTTTGTCAAGCGCTGTCATGACGATCTCACAGGAGTTTTTTTCTGAATGAGAGCGCTGACGCTCATAATTCATATTAAAGGTATCGACTCATTTTTTGATTACATAACTACAGACACAAATTAAGACATAACTGTCACTATAAGTTTCTCAGAATACAATAGTGGTCAAATACTGAACCTTGAGTCTTATATCTTTTTAATGATGTATAGTTTGTTAAGGTAATAACATTAAATCTGATAGTAACTTTGAACTATTTAAAAAAGAAAATGCTTCAGAGCGCCAGCGCTCTGGCAACGGTTAACAGGTTAACATAAACGGTAAAACATTTTAATATATTCAACAAGAGAACGTCTAGGTTACGTATGTAACCTCCGTTCCCCGATGGAGGGAACGAGACTTTGTGTCAGAGAAGCGACACTAGGGGTCTCTCTTGAGAGCCGATATATACCTCTGTTCTATGAAAAAAGGCCAATGAGAAGTTGGCAGACGGTATTTGCCCCCGGACATACTGGCATTTAAGCGGGGCGAATACGGGAGTTCATTCAGGATTTTTCTGAGGAGCTGGAAATGGTCCGGCCACAACAGTGGCTAGGTTCAGCGACGTGGCGGGGAAGACACAACGTCTCGTTCCCTCCATCGGGGAACGGAGGTTACATACGTAACCTAGACGTTCCCCTTCTGTCGCTCTCTCCACGTTGTGTCGGAGAAGCGACACTAGGGGTCCCACTTCAATCATGCCATGCGCTGAGCCGTGTACGTGAACTGCTGATACAGGAGCAGACAGGTATTTTTACGTGCAAAGGCGACCAGCTGGCTGGGCCTCTTTTCTCTCTATGTTTCTCGCATAGAGCAACTACGGCCGGGGCCCTTACATACATTAATGGCCTTACCCCGTTTCCTATTCTTTCAGGGGGAGAAGACCCTGCGGAGACCACACCTACCCTGCAGGGGAGGCAAAGAGTGGCGAACATATCACATGGCCGCTTAGGTCCTATGTGGGAAAGTTGGCGCAGTGGTAGATCCAGCCTCGTGGAGGGGGGAAGCTACAGCACGGTGACCGAGGCAGCTGGAACTGCCTAAGGGAGACATGGGAGTCCGCTCGTGAGGGGACAGTACTGCGGAATTACACACAAGGGGAGTCCGAACAGGAGGCCTTAACCCGTGGAGCACCTATTCCAGTACAGGGTAGATTGAGTGAACTGCAGACCCAAAAGGGCTAGGGAGGAATCAACCAGGGATCCGAAAGATGGGGTCTCCTGGGAACAAAGGCGCACTATTTTACCTCGGCTGAGAGAAAGGGCGCTAGGTGCAAGCGATTCACCCGGCCAGATCGTCAGCGTGTTACCGAATTCTACGGGCTCGGACCTGAGAGAACACGGGATGACACTGACTCAATTCGGAGATAGTAGAATCTCGCGAAAGTGTTAGGTGTTGCCCACCCTGCTGCTCTAAAGATGTCTGCTAGGGAGGTGCCCCTGGCCAGTGCCCATGAGGACACAACACTCCTGGTTCAGTGAGCTCAGACCTGTGGGGGGCACAGCCTGGGTGTGATAAGCCAGTGAAATGGCGTTGACAACCCAGTGGGCGAACCTCTGTTTGAAGACAGCGTTCCCTTTCTGCTGTCCCCCGAAGCAGACAAAGAGCTGCTCAGAACGTCTAGAGCTCTGCGTGCGGTCCAGATAGATATGCAAAGCACGTACCGGACACAGCAACGAAAGGGCTGGGTCTGCCTCCTCCCGGGGCAGCGCTTGCAGGTTCACCACCTGATCCTGAAGGGTGTGGTAGGAACCTTGGGCACGTAGCCTGGTCGCGGTCTTAGGATCACGTATGTGTCTGCCGGACCGAACTCCAGGCAAGTGTCGCTGACAGAGAATGTTTGCAGGTCCCCGACCCTCTTGATGGAGGCGAGCGCGATAAGCAGGGCCGTTTTGAGAGAGAGGGCCCTGAGTCCAGCTGAATCTAGCGGCTCGAAGGGGGGGGGGGTCTCCGGAGGCCCGTGAGGACCACCAAGAGATCCCAGGAGGGGAACAAGCTTGGCCGGGAGGGAGTTAGCCTCCAGGCGCCTTTTAGGAACCTGATAATTAAGTCGTGCTTACCCAGAGACTTGCCGTCTATTGTGTCGTGGTGAGCCGCGACAGCCTCCCCTCCAGCCTTTCCTGTAGGAACACAAGTACTGACCTAACTGGGCACCTCTGTGGGTCTTCAGCCCGGGAAGAACACCAATTTGCGAACAGGCGCCACTTTAGGGCGTAAAGATGCCTGGTAGAAGGTGCTCTGGCTTGGTTGATTGTGTATACGATGGTCGATGGTAGACCGGCTAGACCTTCCGCATCCTGTCCAAGGGCCAGACGTGGAGGTTCCAGAGGTTGCCCTGTCCCTGAGAAAGAAGGTCCTTCCTCAGGGGAATTCGCCAGGGAGGGGCTGTCCGGTGAGATCCGAGAACCAAGTCCGAGTGGGCCAATAGGGGGCCACCAAGGTGACTTGCTCCTTGTCCTCTGTGACCCTACACAGCACCTGTGCAAGAAGGCTCACTGGGGGAAATGCATATTTGTGCAGCCCCGTGGGCCAGCTGTGTGCCAATGCATCTGCCCAGAGAGGAGCCTCTGTTCGGGCATACCAGAGCGGGCAGTGGGAGGTTTCTTGGGAGGCAAACAGGTCTACCTGGGCCTTGCCGAACCGTTCCCAGATCAGCTGGACCGAATGGGGGTGGAGCCTCCACTCACCACTGGGCAAGCATTGTCGTGACAGCGCATCCGCTATCACATTGAAGTTGCCGGGGATGTGAGTGGCACGCAGCGACTTGAGTCTGTCCAGGATTTGAAGATTTGGCGGCAGGCGGTGGGACTCGAGTCTGAGGCCAGTGCTGAGGTGGTCTCATATGCTTCAACCCCAGCGGTGCGGCCGCCGCGGAGGATGCCATATGCCCCAGGAGTCTCTGGAAACGTTAAAGGGACCACGGTGCCTGGCTTGAAGGAAGCGAGGCATTTCAGCACCGACTGTGCACGCTCGTTGGAGAGACATGCTGACATTGAGACTGAGTCTAACTCCATGCTGAGAAAAGAGATGCTCTGAACCGGGGTGAGCTTGCTCTTTTCCCAGTTGACCTGAAGCCCCAAACGGCTGAGGTGCCTGAGCACCTGGTCTCTGTGCGCGCATAGTAACTCTCGCGAGGGGGCCAATAAATATATATTAGATGTAAAAAAAGAATAATTTTACCATATAATTAACAGTAAAAATTATTTTAAGTTTAACAAGAGAATAAATTACATTATTACAGTAAACTATTGTTAAAATTACAGTTGTAAAGTCTTCTTATACTGTCTGTTTATTTTTTGGAGGCTGAAACCATCTCATAATCGGTCATAAATCAATTAAAAGTCATAAATCACCTATTTTTAAAGCTTAATTCTGCATATATATTTTTATTTGTTATGTGCTTTGCAAAGAAAACACAGCTGTAAAAATATTCAAAGCAATCTACAACTGATTTCTTTCTCCATTTCAGTCTTGTGTCGGTTTATTGAGAGAGAGAGAGAGAGAGAGAGAGAGAGAGAGAGAGAGAGAGAGAGAGAGAGAGAGAGAGAGAGACTGGGTGAATGAGAGAGAGATGGTGGTGTTTGATGGTGGTCAGCAGTAAATCTATACTGTGGCTGCTCTCCAGGGTGCTGAAATGCATTGTTGCTGAATGTGGATGGCATCATCATGGTATATTTTAAGTGACCTTCACACATTAAGATGGGTCGTTAGTTACCTGTGATGCATCAGTGTGTAATCGTGAAAAACAGAAATAGCAGTAAATTTTGTATTAAAAGCATGTTGAAAACATAAAAGTATCTCCTACATTTTTTTAATTGTATTCACTTTAAGGCTCTTGCAGAAGAATAGAATGAATTTTGTTGCGTTTTGTTCGAGAAAATATTGATGATATTCAGTCTGCACTACTACACGCCCTGGAAAGAAACTGAAGTGCATCAAGTATCACTGTCACGCGGGAAACAGATAGAGAACAATATGGCTTAAAAGCTTGAATTCCTGCCAAATCAGTGCTTTGAATCTTCGGTCAAGGTCCTTTTACATGTGTTAGTTAACGTGCAGAGTATCAGGCAACATTAGGTGAGATACAGAGGCTCAACGAAATGGCGCAAAATTAACTGCAGAGCGCGTGAGTGCATGGCGCAAGGATGGATTGGGAAAACTACCTTGGGGGATGCCTGCGTGCGTCCTATATAATGTAAAAGCATCTGATTTATTGAAAAAGATCAGCCATGTCTTTACGGGAAAAATGAATTAGTCAGACTCTTCTACCACTCCCAAACCCCCCTCTCCCCCTCTCTCTTTCTTTCATATTCACATACGCTCACGCGCGGCAACGAGATCGATTCTTTCTGCCGTGGACGAAGGTATGAAGCCGCTGCATGAACAAAAATGGATATAAAGAAAGAAGGATCTTAAAGAACAACACGCAGTGTGTGACTGGCGATCACAGGAGATAGCCTATAAAGCCGACTGCTTGAACATGCGACAAAAAAGCCTCGACGGCGAAAAGAATCAATTGTATAGGTCCTACTAAATAGCACATGCATGAAACGGGAGCATTTCTTCTCAGTCTGGAAGACGCTGGCAACTCCGACAATATTTAGGCGAACAAAACCAACGGGCACCGGCCTTGCTCGTTTTCGCACGGCTTTTTCAGCGGTGTTGGAGCGCAAAGGAGGAGAGAGATCATCAGTAATCAGACTAGGACACTCTCCTCAGCACCCTCCCACGACGATACCGAACCGCGCGGCTGAGGCTTAGCGTGTCACTGGATGTGGGTGAAGACCGGGTGTGTAGGCTAATACGCTGGGATAGTGAGATCTGGTCATCCCAACCCTTATGCACCTTCAGAACATTTCCCAATCTGGCGAGCTCAGGACTGAGAAGCAGGTGTAGTGGTGAGGGCGCATCCATGAGCGTCTTCTCCTGGGACGGCATGTTTTTAGTTTAACCGGATTTGTTGAAAAGACTGGGTGAAGAGGATAAAGGCGAGTTTGGAAGTTTTGATGCATATGATCACAACCACCATGATTTTTATGATCCTCGGTGCTTCAGTTGTAATGGTAAGCTAATTAGGCTGCCTATGCACATCATCATTTAGCTTACAAATATCTATTTCTGAAAAAAAAATCTGGGGGAGTGTTTTAACGAGGAGAAAATACAGAATTGGAGTACGTGGTCCATTTAAACAAAATCTAATTAAGTCAGCTCAAGCACACTTGTTTCTATTATTGGCTGATATGGAAATGTATCAATGTGTATTTTCCCCTGCAGTGGTCACAGTACCAGGTCATGTAGCGGTTGCTGTGTTCCAATACTGCTTGTCATGTCCTGGTTGACTCGAATGGTTCTTTGCAGGCGATAGCGTGTTTAATGGACATGAACGCACTCCTGGACCGCTTTCACAACTACATCTTACCGCATTTACGAGGGGAAGACCGCGTATGTCATTGCAACTGTGGAAGGTAATAATAATAATAAAAAACACAACCAATTTTAATAATGCATGGAATTTGTATCACTAGAGACAACAATGTAACGTCGCTATCACACGCATTGATAGGTCCCTCATCTATTTCTAACAGCTCTTAGGCCTGAACCATTCTCTAACCTCTGAAACACTGTCTTTTCCATTTTATCTGGTTTATCCATTAGCATGTTGTCACATTATATATAGCCTTTGTATATTCGTGGGGTTTAGGCCATAAATTGGGCGTAATTTGAAAGATTAGCAATACAGCTGAGCAGCCACTGTTGGTTTGCGTCAGTTTTTATTTAGAGAATTGTCCTTGATTTCCCTGCTTGTGTGTGTGTGTGTGTGTGTGTGTGTGTGCGCGCGCGCGCGTGTGTGTGTGTGTTTCTTTCTGCGTATCAAGGGGTGCTTTTTCTCCAAGCACATCCAGTGATTATGTTGTCTTGGGTGATTGTGTTGGCCATACCACCACGTTTAGGTGCGATTTAAATACATAAGGACTGCGTTGAGTGAATGCATAGTAATAGTAATAGTAACACCTTAAATGCAGTTTTGTTATGTTGTTCAAGTTAGTAACAAAAGCATGGGAAAATGTTTATTAAAGGAATATTCCGGGGTCAAATCAAGTTAAGCTCAATCGACAGCATTTGTTGGATAATTGTGATGACCACAAATCTTTATTTCGAATAGAGTTACAGTGAGGCACTTACAATGGAAGTGAATGGGGACATTGTTTTGAGAGTTTAAAGGCAGAAATGTGAAGCTTATAATTTTATGAAAGCATTTACTTTAGTCTTCTGTGAAAACTCATGTATTGTTTGAGCCGTGAAGTTGTTTAAATACTAATTTTACAGTCGTTTATGGCGTTATGTCATCATGGCAACAAAGTTGTACAATTAGATATAACTTTAAAAGTAAAAGTAAAGGTAAGTAAGCGATTTTATCAAAGTAACGTCATGTTAAGGCACACTGTTTACGTCTTGTGGCTATAATTTTAACGTTTACGAATTGGCCCCATTCACTTCCATTGTAAGTGCCACACTATAACTCAGATTTTTGCTTTTTAAAAGAAAATGAGGAATGAGTCTATACACATTCTTTAGGTAATCAATATTATGTCACAAATGCTGTCGATTGAGCTCAACTAATTTTTAACCTGGAATATTCATTTAAGTTTAGATGGCCTTTATCCAATTATTTTTAAGACAGAATCTTCTTTACTAAAGATAACCTAGTTATGCTACTGAAGAACCTCATGTTGTCCTTTTATTTTCAAGACTTCTAACTCTATTGATTACAAGTTTTTCATGTAAGAACATAACATCTATATGAGAGAACTAAATTAGGTCAAATTCAAATTGTTCCCAACTAAAAGGAGTGCTTGTTTAACAGTGCTTCTTAATGTTGATGGGAATCAGTTGTGTACAATTTCTTAACAGATTGTACCTTGGTGATTTCAAATTGGCCTATATCTTCTCTCCAAACATAGAGTGTATTCTGTTTCACATAACAGTAAGAGCACTCAAAATGGGTCATTGAACTGTGGTCAGTGAAAACACGATTCGTGCCCAGAAAAAGCATAAAAAATCTCATGCGTCTTAATTTGTTTGTTATATGAAACTTCAAGTCAATTCATAAATCATATAAACACAGCCATATTGTCATTTTTTGTTTCATCATTCACGGTAAACCATAATGCTTAAAATAATTAATTGTTTTGAGGTGAACAAATTTAAATCATACAAATTAGTTTAGTAAATTAACTTTGAGTATTTATAACATCCTCTTTCTTTTGAGTTCATGAAGTTTACACCTTTTAAGTAAACTGAATTGATTTATTGTTTTGAGTTTAAAGGTGCACTCAGTAACGTTTGTCTTTGTATAATCTTGGACCTAGCAGCTTGGATGCAGCATCATTTTAAATCAATAGTTTTCAGTTTCAAATGCCTTTGTAGAAATTTAGTATTCATAGTCAGCCATGATTACTTTAATCAGTGAGTGAAAGTGTCAAATAACAGGATGGTTACTGAGATTAAGTGAGTAGTATTCAGCTGGTCATGTGATTCTAACATGGCAGCCCCATGTGCGTACCCTCTCCGTGTAGAATAAATATATTATATTTCCCAGCATGCTTTGCATGGTACTCAACAGTGAGAGTAAATGTTTTTTTTTTTTTGTACAAGATGATTGTAAGCTTGAGCTTAGGTTGACGACATGTACAATATAGAACTGTTCCATATAGAGCTGTTCAGCTCGTAGTCCAAAAACACGGAAGAGAATTTGCCATGATACGTGGACGTTTTGTTCTACAACACAAATTACACACAGTCATACCTCAAACATGAATTTTGAAGCTGTATTGAATTACAAACTTTTTTATTGTACAGTGGCTTCAAATGTCACATTTGAGGTGTGAAAGTGTGTAATTTATTCTGTAGAAAATAAAGTCAAGTAATGTGTACCACAGACCTTATTTTGCACATAAATAAAAAAAACTTTATAAAAACTGGGGAAGTGGAAGGGATGGGGTGGAGCATTTGTTTCTAAACAGTAACTTCATCTATCGCTTTACTCATTGAGCATTTGCTATGCTAATCAAAGCATAGTGCATGTTACCCATCAGCTTGCATTCAGCATGCTAGCATTCACTGTACTAGCTGATTCATGTTAGTACTACCTCTTAGTTTCCTCTACCTGAAGTATTTAAGTTGAGATTACTAAATTCAGCTAAAGAGTTACATGTAAAATTAAGTGCAATCAAAATGTATGAGATAGCTTACTCAAGTTAAGAGCAATTTTGCAATCATGCACATGTCTTAAAATATGAAATTTCTATTAACAAAAATGTGGATGTAACTGATTGCCTTAATTGTTGTTCACAGTGTTTAGTTTACAGCTTATTTTTGGGTTTACAGAGTTGCAGGGCTCCAGACTAACATTTTTTTTTTACTAAAAATCCATTGGCTCCTAAACTGAAACATTTAGGAGCCAAATGGCTGTTTTAGTTGCCACATCACAGAATTACTTGGTTTAGATTGTTGTTCAAAAACAAGATAGAAAGCCAAAGAAAAGACAGCTGATAGTTCATTAATCGTGTGTTAATATATACACTGAATAGATGAGTGCACACATTTGCATTCCCCTTTTGTCTCATAAGTTTTCACATGTATTATTTTATTAATTTATACAAATATAAGAGATAAAATATATTTTATTATTTAGTAATGCCCTTCAGGGTCTACATAACAGGTATTTATGTAAAGTATAATATGTATATAGTAGTGTGTTGCCTTCTTGAGCATCAGTCCCTCGATGGTCCTAAGTATCAAAAGCTGGATCTCACATCACAAATAAATAAATAATATATATATATATATATATATATATATATATATATATATATATATATATATATATATATATATATACACACTGGCAGGAAAAAGTTTGGAATAATGTACAGATTTTGCTGTTTTGGAAGGAAATTGGTTCTTTAATTCACCAAAGTGGCATTCAACTGATCACAAAGTATAGTCAGGACATTACTGATGTAAAAAACAGCAGCATCACGAATTGAAAAAAGTTATTGTTGATCAAATCTAGACAGGCTCCATTACCAGCAGCCATCACTCCAACTCCTTATCCTTGAGTAATCATGCTAAATTGATCATTTGGTACTAGACAATCACTTGCCATTATATCAAACACAGCTGAAAGACATTTGGTTTGTTAAATGAAGCTTAACATTGTCTTTGTGTTTTTGAGTTGCCACAGTATGCAATATACTGGCATGTCTTACGATCAATATTAGGTCAAAAATGGCAACAAAAAAAGAAACAGCTTTCTCTAGATATTTGACATTCAATTATTGTTTTGAGGAATGAAGGCTATACAATGCTTGAAATTGCCAAAAAAAATGAATATTTCATACAAAGGTGTACACTACAGTCTTCAAAGACAAAGGACAACTGGCTCTAACAAGGACAGAAAGAGATGTGGAAGACCAGATGTACAACTAAACAAGAGGATAAGTACATCAGAGTCACTAGTTTGAGAAATAGACACCTCACGTGTCCTCAGCTGACAGCTTCATTGAATTCTACCCGCTCAACACCAGTTTCATGTACAACAGTAAAGAGAAGACTCAGGGGTGCAGGCTTTATGGGACGAATTAAAAAGAAAAATCCACTTTTTAAACAGAAAAACAAAAAGAAAAGGTTAGAGTGGATAGAGTGCAAACATGCGGAGGATGTTTTGGATGAGAACTCTTTGAAGAAGTTCTGAATATCTTTTTCAAATTGTAATAGTAATTTTTCATGTTATTAATGTCCTGACTACACATTGTGATCAGTTGAATGCCACTTTGGTGAGTGAAAGTATCATTTTCTTTCCATAAGAGCAAAATCTGTACATTATTTCAAACTTTTGTCCACCAGTGTATATATATATATATATTTATTTGTGATGTGTGATCCAGCTTTTGATACTTAGGACCATTGAGGGACTCATACACAACTATTACACACAAATAATCGTACTCTTTCTTTACTGTTACCAGATGGCCCCAGACGCAAAGACTACAAGTGTGCAAATTGAATGAAATCCCAGATGCAGTTTATTGTGCCACTCCAATCCCAATCAATAATAAACAGAAAAAAAAAAAAAGATCTGGTACATAACACTGTACTTTTTAATTATAAACAAGCCCCAAATTCACATGAGACTACTATTTTGAAATGTCTGCGCTCCCAGTTTTGAACACGCTGACTGCTGATTCATTGAGAAAGTGATTAGAATTAAAACTGCTAACCTGAGCTCCTGAGTTCAAACAAGCTTTTGATCGGGTGTTTTTTTATAAAGACCTGGTTCAAAAGAGTCATCTGTTCACGAATTGGAAATCATGGCATTCACTGTATTTGTTGTTGCGTGCAGCCAGCGAGCTCGTATCATCAACGGAATGGCTGAAAAGCTGCGCGAAACACACTGGCACTCTAAAGATGTATTCAGTAACTCACAAGATGATATCTGACGAAACCGCATATGAAAGCACACATCCCGACTGTCGCCAATGGTGACTAGATTTTAAATTATTGTCTGTCTAACAATGAACAAGGAAAAAATATAGATATTGTTTTGAATTTGTTGAGCGGAAAGTTAAAAGTAAAGTAATTAGTAATGTGTTTATTATTTCAATGAAGTAATTAGTAAAGTAATCTGATTACATTTTTGATTACATTAAATAATAAATCATTTGTATTGGATTATATTTTTAAGTAATTTACCCAACACTGGTTGGGGTGCCTAGTACAGTTTATTATATAAGATCTTACAAATACACTTCTTCTGAATTGGAAGAGATTAATAGTTTATACTTTCTTTTTTTTTTTTTTACTTTTTCATGTGTAACACAGAACACCAAATGATGATTTATTAACCCTCAGATAGGACTATAGGTTGTCAAGGATTAAGTTGCATGTAAATTATATGAAATTATCATACATCAAGTGTCTTTGCATATAGACAGCAGGGCAAAAAAGGGTGATAAATGGGGAACACTTAAAAAGCACTTACAATTCTGTTTAATTAGCTTATAATTGAATCAAAATGTTGTCATATAAAGTAATTTTTACTTTAAAAAAACAGATGAAGAGTTAACAGTTATCTAAGACACATGGAGATAATTCTGCAGAATTATTTCTAAAGTAACATGAAACTGTAAAATAACATAACAATAAATTACAAAAATCACAGAGCAACATGACTAATTTTATTATTTGATCATTTATAAATTGCATTATTTCTAACAGCTGCGGGTTTAGCCACATGCATTGCATTTATATGTTCCAAGAAAACATCACAGCTTGGTTGAGCTCTGCTGCATCCAAATACACGCACATGCAGTTTAGCAACAGTACAGAAATGTTGATTTATTTCCACCATGCTGAGAGTTATTAAAGCACTTATTCCCTCTCTGCTTTTCTTTATGGTTTGTGTAATTTACATAATATGTCCTAATTCTCTCTCTCTCCATCTATTGTTGTCCATTTTTATATTTTCATTATTTAATATTTAAGGTTTATACTTTTCTCTTTTGTTGCAAAATGTACAACTGTATTCTAAAAAGCCCCTCTCTGTCTTAGGCATCATGTTCACTACGTAATTCCATATGACGGAGACAATTCACTCGTGGACTCATCTGAGAATTACTTTGTGAGCGACAGTGTGACCAAACAGGAGATGGACCTCATGCTGGGGCTGTTGTTGGGGTTCTGTATCAGCTGGCTGCTGTTGTGGCTGGATGGAGCTTTGCACTGTGCTGTGAGAGCCTGGAGAGCCAGTCGCTATTATGGTGAGTTGGAAGAACACTGTAACCAAGAGAACAGAGAAAGCATATACTTTACATACATAAATGTAAGGGTCAAAGGATATTCTTGTAGGAATCCAGCAGGCCAAGATTTGACAAATGAAACTGAAAAATGATTGGGTCACAGAGTGGTCATGCATTTTTAAACAGTTTTTCTGCCTAGAGTGACATTTTATTTAATGTTAAGAGAAATCGTTACATGAATGCTTTTTATAATGGTTGCCATTATATTTCATTTGGAATGATGCGCTTGAGGTTGAAAGACATTGAGAGATATTTTCTTGCTCAATAAATGCCATGTATTATGTGCAGATACTAATAAGTCATATCACTGTCATCATAAAAACTATAGAATTAACATGCAACACAATACTGTTATGACCAAGTGCCTTTAAGGAATGATTCACTCCAAAATGATAACTCTCTCATAATAGACTCCCCTTTAAGCCATCCCAGATGTGTATGTCTTTCCTTCTTCGGCAGAACTGAATTGAAGGTTTTTATAAGAACATTTCAGCTCTGTTTATCCATACAATGAAAGTGAATCTTACCGTGAAGCTGCTGGCTTTTTGACGGTCCAAAAGGCATAATTAGGCAGCATAAAAGTAATCCACACTACTAGTCAATCAATGAATGTCTTCTGAAGCAAATGTATAGGTTTGTGTGAGAAACAAATCGATAATTAAAACCTTTTAAAAAACATATTTTTTTCCAAAAGTTCCAAAAATGTAATTTTCTGTCCCCAAACATTTACACAGCTACATTTTTAATTTTCATGAGCTGTCAGTGTTCCCCTTTTACCCTATTATTATGACCCTCAGTAATGAATGTAATAAGATGTAGACTGTGTCTGCAGAAATTAACAGCAGGCGTTCATTGAACGTAACCGAAACACATGCAAAACAGCAGTTGTTTATAACAGTTGCCAAGGTCCATTGGGGCTAAGAAGTACAGATGCTGTGGCAGAAGATGTAAATGTTACTTTAAAAAGGAATGCTTTTAGTATGAATATGTTCATAATGTTCCTTGGACAGACTTTTATTATGATTTAAAGAATAATTCACCTAGAAATGAAACTTGTCATGTGTTTGGAACAACATGATGGTGCGAAAATGATGACAGAAGTTTCACTTTTGGGTAAATTAACCCTTTAAAGATATAGCCAAATACAAAAAGCTTGGAACAAAAGAGTTTAACCGAAAAGACCATATCAAGTGGTACTAGTGCATAAGAATCTCATTAAGAACTGTATTAGTAAATATTATTATATGATATGGTAACTAAGCCTCCACTAGAAAAGAATACATAACCTGTGATTTGGTTTGGTATGCAAGCTTTTGGATAAAACTGAGCTAGTTGAGAGAAATATATGTGTCAAAATTCAGATCTAGAAGAGAAAATAATATCTCCATATTTGACCTACTGAAAAGTGTTGGGAATGCCCCTCTAGTGAATCACACCACAGTTGTGAAACTGTGACGTTGATGGCAGGTCAACCTCATTTAGCCTCACCAATATAAGGAGTGAAGGTGAGGCTGATGGAGAGGAAGAATGAAGGGAGATGCTGTTATGCCCCACCCCCACCAGCACACACACACACACTCCTGCACCCTTGCACTGTGTGAGTGCTATAAATAGACAAAGAGCAGCTGGAAAGGGAAGGCAAGTTGGCAAGACGTGTATATATGCAGTCACACTCAACTCGCACATTAAACACATACACAGTACATTGAGAGATACACTTAGATTTTTTTGGCTGTCTTTGTCCCATTCTAGAGATCAATATAATTTCTCATTCCTCAGCCTACGGAGGCTATCGCTTTGAGTATTCTTAACCCCTTTATCAGTTTTCCATTTAGTTATTTTACTTTCTGTTCAGATCAGGAGCAATGTATTTGGATTCATTTATGAAATCTTTTTTAATAATGAAAGATTACACTTATAAAAGTGATGGCTTGCCACCATTCGCTTTTTATTTAATCTAAGGAACTCTATCTCTTTACACCTGTTATTGCATCCCCTTCATATGCAAGTCTTTATTTAACTTCTTCTCCGCTTCCTTTTGATTCATAAAACCCTTATTCACTGTCTTCCTCTGTAAGCCATTCATTATAGTCCTAGTTGATGGCATACCCAAGAATGCTATAAATATCCCCCACCTTCACACACACAAACACACACACACACACACACACACACACACACACACACACACACACACACACACACACACACACACACACACACACACACACACACACACACACACACATTTCTAACAGGGCCAGTAGTGAGGGGCAGAGCTGTCTCTCTTTCTCTCTCTCTCTCTCGCTCTCTCTCTCTCTCTCTCTCTCGCTCTCTCTCGCTCTCTCTCTCTCTCACACACACACACACACACACACACACACACATTAACATGTTGGTTCATTATATAAAGTGCTTCACTTAACCGTGTTATTAGACATATCAAGAATGTATGACATTTCATAGTGATTACTTTTCATGGTAACATTTTTAAATACGTTTATATATATATGTCTTAAACATGTCTCCCTCATGTCTATGATGGATAAGGCCCTGATTTCTACATGTGGGTAGACATTTTTGGCACTGTACTCTCTTTAAATGTTCAATAGTGTGTGTACATGCACCACAGAAGATTTAAAATTCCCACTATAGTGTCATTTCCACCAGATCTAAAATGTTGTATTGTGTTTAATATAATTCTAGTGGAAATGATGGAGAAATTAAATGAAATAAAGTTTTGAAATAAAATTGACAGCTCATTTGTATTGCTAAGGCTAATTTGGTGGTTTACATTTTATGTGTACTAAAAACAAAACACAATAAAATTATATTTTCAGACTTTTTCCATAATTTGGCAAAATTACATCTTGATTGGACATGACGCTAAAAGTATTTACTCTGCTCACCAGTGATATTTACCTAGAATTTTCTGTTCTTCAAACATCACTTGTCTCATTTTTCATTTCAAGCATGCTCTTCACTGACACCTTTGCCGACTTATTACAAGAACACTAACTTTTGGGGGAAAAAACTTTATTATAGGAGCAAATATGTTGGTGTGGTGAAAATGGCACAAAAAATATATAATAATTACAAACATTTATTCACACATATATTTTCAAACAATAAATATTGACATGCTTTATGCTTATTTTTCCCTTTGTTTAGATTAATATCTTTTTAATAGTTTATATCACAGTTTAGTTCTGTCTTGGACAAGGGTAAAACAGTTCAAATCTGTACATAAAAGTAATTTGAAATGTACCAACAATACAAATGAGGAAGCCCTGGTAAACAGTTTCCAATTCAGTTTGAGAAATTCATATAACAGAAAGAAAAAAGTTTAAATAAGTTTGATTTAATAACAAACCAACCCTTTGAACATGAAAGTGCCCAAAGTTAAAGGGGTCATGAAATGGTCTTTTTATGTAGTTTTATTATCTTTCCTGAGGTCCACTGATAATGTTAGTAATGGGTTCTTTTGCACTAAAATAGTCATAATTTAGTAATATTTGGTCATTTTATAAAATGTTTGGCCCTCTGTCTGAAGTGCTCAGTTTTGGCCTAAAACTGCTTAAAACGTCAACATAAACGCCCACTGTTATTATTGGCTAACATCGTGCAGCTCCTCGAATAGAGCCATTTTTGAAACTTAGTCGGATGAGAATGACCCAGCTCAACAACATTATAAAACGAAATGTTAGGATTTACACATAACGCACATTCAACACATTGCATCCAAATATATTAAACTGTTCCTCTCAAGCACAACTGTCTACACCAGACACGATTCATGTCAAAAGAAATAGAACCCATTATAATCAATGATGTTGTCTACCATTGAAGTATCCACTGCGGCAAGTCGTGCCGACAGTAAACAGTCAGCAAAATAAACGTCTTTTAAAAGCAGCCTGAGATATGTACTAAGTGGTCAAAAGACATCTGACTGTGCATGTTTAAGCAGAAAAACATTTCAGAATCAGAATGAGATTTATTGCTTACACATACAAGGAATTTGTCTTGGTGACAGAAGCTTCCAGTGCACAACAATTCAAAACAGCAACAAGACATAGATAATAATAAAAGATAATTAAACATTTAATAAAAAAAAAATAATAATTTAATAGGAAATAAGTTATATACAGAATACATATATATATATATATATATATATATATATATTACATTTATGCATTTGGCAGACGCTTTTATCCAAAGCGACTTACAGAGCACTTATTACAGGGACAATCCCCCCAGAGCAACCTGGAGTTAAGTGCCTTGCTCAAGGACACAATGGTGGTGGCTGTAGGGATCGAACCAGTGACCTTCTGATTACCAGTTATGTGCTTTAGCCCACTACGCCACCACCCACGTACACATGTACATACATACTCACAGACACACACATACAGAAACACATACACATACGTAGTGCAACTCTAAATAAAAATCTGTTTTATACAGTGCAATGGAATGGAATGGCAGAAGAGGTTGGATGTGTTGGACAAATATAAAAAGATTAGACTGTGAATTGCACATTATTATTGCTCAATGGGGCAATTTAACTGTTCATGAGGTGGATAGCCTGAGGGAAAAATTTGTTCTTGTGCCTGACGGTTCTGGTGCTCAGAGCTCTGAAGCGCCGGCCAGAAGGCAACAGTTCAAAAAGGTAGTGGGCAGGGTAAGTGGGGTCCAGAGTGATTTTCCCTGCTTTTGTCCTCACTCTGGAAGTGTATAGTTCTTGAAGGGAGGGCAGGGGGCAACCAATAATCCTCTCATCAGTCCTAACTGTCCTTTGTAGTCTTCTGATATCTGATTTCATGGCTAAACCAAACCAGACAGATATTGAAGTGCAGAGGACAGACTCAATGACTGTTGAGTCGAACTCTATCAGTAGCGCCTGTGGCAGGTTGAACTTCCTCAACTGGCAAAGGAAGTACAATGTGGGTCTCCCACTTCAGGTCCTGTGAGATGGTAGTGCCCAGGCACCTGAATGACTCCACTGCAGCCACAATGCTGTTTAGAATGGTGAGGGGGGGGTCAGTGTTGGGGTGTTCCTCCTAAAGTCCACAAGCATCTCCACCGTTTTGATAGTGTTCAGCTCAAGGTTGTTTTGACTGCACCAGACAGCCAGCTGTTTAACCTCCATTCTGTATGCAGACTCAACGTCATCTCTGATGAGGCCGATGACAGTGGTGTCGTCTGCAAACTTCAGGAGCTTGACAGAGGGGTCCTTGGTGATGCAGTCATTGGTGTAGAAGGAGAAGAGTAGTGGGGAGAGCACACCAGGTGCTGGAAGTGAATTTCCCCTGTCTCACAAGCTGCTGCCTGTCCATTAGAACGCTGGTAATCCACTGACAGATAGACATGGGAACAGAGAGCTGGTGTAGTTTAGTCTGGATTATAGCTGGGATGATGGTGTTGAAGGCAGAACTGAAGTCCACAAAAAAGGATCCCTGTATATGTCCCTGGTCTGTCCAGATGTTGCAGGATATGAAACAATCCCATGTTGACTGCATCATCCACAGACCTGTTTGCTCGATAAGCAAATTGAAGGGGATCTAGAAAGGGTCTAGTAATGTCCTTCAGGTGGGCCAACACCAGTCTCCCAAATGATTTCATGACCACGGACATCATGGTGACAGGTCTGTAGTCATTAAATCCTGTGATTTTGGGTTTCTTTGGGACAGGAATGATGATTTAGCATTTGAAGCAGCATGGGACTTCACACTGCTCCATTGATCTATTGAAAATCAGTGTGAAGATGGGGGCCAGCTGGTTAGCACAGGATCTAAGACACATGAGTGAAACACCATCTGGGCCCTGTGCTTTCCTTAACTTTTGATTTCGGAACAGATCTTAAATGCAGGTTTAGTAGCAGGAGGGGGGTTGCATGAGGAGTTCCAGCTCTACTTCATTGGTCAATCTCTTCACAGTCCTTACTACAGACTTAGTATATTTTAGTTTCTGTCTGTAGGTTGGAAGAAGATGAACCAGACAGTGATCAGTGAGTGCCAAATCTGCTCTAGGGACAGAGCGATATGCATCCTTTATTGTTGTGTAGCAATGATCCAGTATATTTCAGTCTCTGCTGGGGCATGTGCTGTTTGGGCAGTTCACGTGTGAGGTTTGCTTTGTTAAAATCCCCAAGCATAATAATAACTGAGTCCAGGTATTGTTGTTCCGTGTCTGTGATCTGATCAGCCAGATGTTGCAGCGCTGCCCTCACACGTGTTTGGCGCGATATAAACACTCACCATAATAAGTGAAGAAAACTCCTGCAGTGAGTAGAAAGGCTTACAGTTAATAAAGAGCACTTCCAAATTAGGACAGCACATCTACGTTGTCCGGAATTGCTTCACTCAGCCAGGTTTCTGTGAAGCACAAGGCAGCAGAGGTTCAAAAGTCCTTGTTTGTACGGGTGAGGAGAGGAAGTTTGTCAATTTTGTTAGCGAGAGAGCGGAGATTCGCTAGATGAATGCTTGGCAGCGCTGTTCGAAAGCAGCGCCGATGGAGCTTCACCAGCGCACCTGCTCATCTCCCTCGCCTGCATCTCTTTAACAGCAAAGCTGCGCCGGCGGCTAAAATGTCCAGCAAAGTGTCCGAATATGCAAAAACTGGGAAAAGATTATCTGGTATATGCTGCCGAATGTTCAGCAGTTTGACCCTGGTAAAACTGATTGGAAAAGATTACTAAACACAGGACAAAAAAAAACAACAACAAAAGAATAGAATTTAATTTAATTTCATTAAAGAATTTAAATCCAGACAGGCACATGAAGGTACCCTGTGTTAGTCCAGTTAGGATAATGTATAATTAGGCTCAATTATGTTCACGTGACCTGAATCAGATGACTTTCAGAGGTATATACAGACAATAAGTGCTGCACTTCAACATGGTAATGAATGGATATTAAAAAATTAAATAGGCTAAATAACTAACATCATATAGCACGAAACTATAAAAGTAAAAAATAAGAAAGGCTCTAATACAGAGTGCCACAAAACCGCTTATGCACATCCTGAATGCATTCAAAAGCACAGAAATATTTCAGACAGGATCTGCAAAAGACTTTAATATCTCCACAACACCTCACATATATGGTAACGTTACTCACAGCAGAGGATTTAATGTCTAACAGTGATCATCTTAAAATGTATGGTTAATTCGGCACTTTGATTGCTGTAACAGCAGCACATAAAAGGACTAAATCCAAAGCATGAAAGAAAGTAAACTTCTTGCAGAGGGTTTTACTGTTCTGACTGTTATTCACTGTTTAGCACAGCAAGTTATCATCATGCAAAAATGGTCATCAAGAATTTGTCTCTCTTAATTCATTTGAGAAATGCTTCTCCCATTAAATACAATACACCACTACAAATATTAATGTTAGTAGTTGACCCCAGTAATTGACTAGTCAGTTGTTGGATGACTAGTCGATTAGTCTGCCACCCTTGCACATCCCTACCATAAACATAATTTTTGCCATTGGAAGATTTAGCCTATACTGTACGTTTACATTTTGAATGCAATATAAATGCAACAAAAAATGCAGAGTAGTATATATATATATATATATATATATATATATATATATATATAAATTAACTTTAACCCAAAGTAATAAATGTTGTAAAGAAATATTGTTCAATGCTAGTAGTGATGCCTAATGTATTAACTAATCTTAACATATACAACATTAGAGTCACCCCATACATTAATTATATTTTTTCAGGTGAATCCCATAGACAAAGCTCAACAGTTTACTAATTGTTTTCTTTTCATGTGACAGATACCCCTTCCTGGTCATGGTTACCCCAGTTCTGTAACCTTCGGGACCTCCGTAGACGTGCACAGCTGCGGCAACTAGAGGATTCCAGTGGAAACATGGTGCATATCAAGCAGAAGCTCTATCATAATGGTCATCCCAGCCCCCGCCACCTCTGACTGTTTAATGACAGTTTCCCCAAAACTGCTCCATTACCAGCTGCTGCCTCAGAGACCCACTTTAATTGTTCCACTACAGTTTGAACCAACTTTTAGACCTTCTAAAATCACTCAACGTGGTCACGTATTTGTCAAAACTAAAAATCAAGAAGAAAGAAGATTATTGTTGTCAATATCCTGATTTGTCACTTCGTTCACCATGTCTGAGATAGGAAGTTGGGTGAAATGCTTTTGGAAAGTTTCTGTACAGGCTTTTTATTTTCCATTGCTGAATCTAGGCATGCACTTTTAGAATGGGGAGGATGCAAGAAATGTTTTTTGTGACATTGGGAATCAATTAAGTTGGTTTTTCTTGCTTTTCCCCTACTTTTTTTTTTTTTTTTTTTTTTTTGTAGCTTTTTCATTAGGATATGACTTTTTGGGAAATGGGTGAGAAATGTGGGTGGGGTGGGAGGGTCAAGTCATGGTTTTGTGATGGTATAGTTAGAGATTACTGCTCATGTAAATACTTTTACATATTGTTTTAAGGGATTTAAGACTACACAGAAGTAGGAAGTTCTTATAGAAGAGTCATGAAGTGTATAAATAGAGAGTAAAGGACAAATGTAAAGAATGAATTTTGAATGCAGATGTGACTTGTGAACTGTTTGGATGGATGAAAAACAGATCATTAAAAAAGATTGATTAGGTTTGTTACTATGTGAAATAAATGAATGTATTAATTTTATCTGTAAATAAAGAGAGTGCAGGAAGATTTAATTGTATGGTCAGGGCTCTTTCTGCTGTTTTGAACGTCATCCGTAAAATGTGAGAGAGCCGCTAGCACTTGCCTTGTCTTCCCTACACTGTGTCCAATAGTCCTCCCAGGTCTGCTTTTAAACAACTCCATACTCAAACAAGAACATCCAGCCTGCCAGCACAGAGAGCCCTGACCCAATTTTCTCTTCCTCTTTATGTCCAGACATTGTCGTTGTGAAGATAAAATGTCTGTTTTATTAAAAGTGCCATTGAAGCACATCAGTGACACCTAGATTTGGGATGAGTCATTTCTGAACGACTGAAGGTGTCGAGGTGGCAATAAAATGACATCCATAATGACACATACAGTCACTTTTTCTTTAGTTTTCCATAGCTAATAATATAACTCTACAGGATAATAAAACATAACCAAAAACCCCAAAGATGGGGATGGAAACTCCAAAACTTCAGAATGGGACGGGTTTACTCCAAAATGGGGCGGCACTTCCGCTCATGTATATGGTTAGGGTAAGTGTTGTGTTATGCGCTCTGTACTGGCTGGCAGTTTGGAGCTTTTGCCTGTAGCTTCACTCTCAAAATATTGTAGTAGGCTATGGCAACAACAACCCAGTCTCATGAAAATTCTTACATATTTTACCAGTTGGCTATTTCGAATGATTTCGTACTAGTTTGTTGGTATAAATTTGTATGATTTCATCACGTGCAAATGCTTGGATGTCTAATGCGGAAGTAAGCATGAGTTTCATGCACGAGGCGCAAAGGACATGCTTATTAATATTATGCCCTTACCCAAACCTCTAAAATAAGCCTAACCATTCAGTAGAGTGTGCAAACATGATAGGAAGCTGTTGTGTGTGACAGAAGCAAGTAATTGTCGCATATTAGATGGAGACAAATGTCCTGCGATGTCATTGGCTGTAGTGAAAGTCGTACAAATTCAGACGAATGTAGTTGTACGACATCATTCGAATTAGCCTTACGATTTCGCCGTTAGAGTGCGTAGAGCAAAAAATATTGGTTTCTAGGGATGGGACGATATATCAAATTTTGATATATTGCAAACCAAAAAATTTAAAAATTATGAACCATATCGTGGCATTACTCATTATTTTGAAATTTGCAACATTGTTTTCTGACCATGTGATCATAATTGAAATAACCCGTCAAACATCATAATCTCTCCATCGGTTGATTTTATACTACAGCGCTTTTTTCTACACTGTTTTCAGGGTTCACACAAGGTCCTTGAAGTGCTTAAAATGCTTGAATTTAGCTTTTAAAAATGTAAGTACTGGAATACCTAGAAAGTCGCCTTGTTTGGATGAAAATTGCTTGAGATTAAAACAGATTGTTTCTTCTGTGTAAAGTGTGTCCATCATTGATGAGGCTCACTCCACTTTCATTTAAAACTAAATAAATGTATCCCTGTAAAGGGATTAAGATGGGCAAGGAGAAGGTGAGAACCAGCTTGACAATCTAAATAATAGTTTAATATAAAATGCAACCAAAAAGACAAACACACAGACACAGGTGTCCGTAAATATCTCTCTCTCTCTGTCGCACTGCCATCTTCGGTTGGCCTTTATCCCTCTCTAGGGCTAATTAGCCTGATTAGGGGCCGGGTGTGCGGAATCACGACCCGGCCCGCCCTCCGCCCTGTCACAATCCCCTTTTCTCCCAATTTGGAATGCCCAATTCCCACTACTTAGTAGGTCCTTGTGGTAGCATGGTTACTCACCTCAATCAGGGTGGCAGAGGACAAGTCTCAGTTGTCTCCGCTTCTGAGAACGTCAATTCGCACATTTTATCACGTGGCTGGTTGTGCATGACACCGCAGAGACTCACAGCATGTGGAGGCTCATACTACTCTCCACACACAACTTACCACACACCCCACTGACAGTGAGAACCACTAATCTCGACCACAAAGAGGTTACCCCACGTGACTCTACCTTCCCTAGCAACCGGGACAATTTGTTTGCTTAGAAGACCTGACTGGAGTCATTCGAACTCGTGAATCCAGGGGTGGTAGTCAGCATCAATACTCGCTTAGCTACATAGACTCCCGCCTGCACTCCACTTTCATTGAATAATGTGTCTTAATATTCTTTCTGTTCTTTACAGTCAGATAAAAAAGTAAAAAGAAATATAAATTTTAATCTCACGCAGCATGGATGCGCTAAAGAAATGGAGAGATTTGTGTTAATGTTCGCTGAACCGTAACATTGTTGAACCCTTATAGTTACAGTAACCTTTTTAGCATTTCTTATACAAATGAAGGTAAACTCAATGTTATTACTTGTAAATTACATATTGTTTCAAACAGTGATAGCTCATATCATTATTATATATACAATTTAATGATAGAATATAAGTATAATGTAGAATTGTTTTATTTTTACAAAGTTACATTTTGATTTATAATAATGATGACAAACAAATTATAAAAAAAAGTAAATATATATTTTCACATACTTTTTTCAAGACAGGTTCTGTTCAGTTCTATTGCTTGTTCTGCACCTGATAAGCCACTATTTTTTAAGCTTATTTGTTTGTGATCTTTTCTTATAGAGAAAGATATATGAGCAACTCTTATTGTTTAAAATTTGAGCATTTATAGTGTGATATTAAAGAAGTTTATTTTTGATGAGAAATTTTAATGGGCATTTTGCTCAATTTTAGAAAATACCAAAAATTCAGTAATATTTTTTAATTTAAGTATTATATTGAATCGAGATTATATCTAATCGTGAACCTCATATCATAAATCGAACCGAATTGTTATAACCATATTATCCCATCCCAATTGGTTTCACAGTCTAATTGAAGACTGGAAATCTACTTACTGGTACTTTGTTTTGGATGAGGATGAGTAAGTGAATCAAGAACACGTCACAAATTATTTCAGTTAGAGATACATTCAAATTCTTTGGGCATCAATAACCTCATATAAACTCCATCCTTTGCTAGATAAAGTAACCTAAAGAGAGAAGAGAACACAGCTTTTTACTTTTTCTCACCTGGATTTATACATTACTTAAGTTATGGACGAACCTCTCAGGTTAATACATGTTTATAGATTTCACAACCATGACCCCTTTCTTGGAATCTTTCTTGTAATGCAGAACCATTTTTACCACATAGTCAAGATGTGATTGAATTCTTGAAAATTTAGTAAAAAAGCATTTTGATTGAATGTTACAATATTGTAAGATAGCTGGCATTTCCAGAGACAACAACAAAAGTTGTTTTCCCGTTCAGTAACAATATATCATACAATATGTGAGAAATTAAATATTGTAAAAGTTCTAATAGAAAATGTATGAAACCTGCGGTAGCAGATCCTAGCTCAATAAAGTTTACAACAACGCAAGGTTTTCTCTCTCCTCCAGTCCAGAAAGATCAAAGTATCTTTCTGAACAAAATCAACCATGCGTGTCATTAATTAAAGAATTGTTAATTACTGACAAAAACCAGCAAAAACCTGAGGACAGAAATAGCATGTTTAGAGAAACTAAAGGATTATAAAAGGAGTTTTATTGAGATCACATACTTGTTCTGCTGTATCTTCTCACATGCCTGACAAGAATGCATGTAGAACAAATTACAAAAAAAAAAAAAAAACACTATGTAAAGCTAGTGCTGTACAGACTCAGTATTGGACAGAAAAAGGACAAATACTCATGAAAAGAATCACCCTTTTAATCTGATTAATAACAAGATAAACCTTTCATTAAGTGTGGAAACAAATAATTAAACAGTTTAACTTGAATAAGGAAAATTACTTGACACATTTAAAAGAAATCTTTTCTGATATCCTGTTTGCCCCAATATTCCCTTCTCACATAAGGTCAAAGGGATTTGTCCAAGAGAAAGCTCTTCTGGCAGAAGTGGGACTCAATTCACAAATAAACAGATGACTCCTGGAGAGGTTGGAAATGAGACAAGGCCGATAAACATAATTCAAGTTTTACCTCGAAGGGATTTTAATGCTTGTACGATCGGAATTCTAGAAATCTCTCAAAGAAGTGAGGAATGGTTGACTCAAGATGAACTCTTACTCTGTGAACTCAGAAATAGATATGAAATATATCTTCAGAACCACACCGTAGGCTAGTTTTCAGCTGTTACAGCAGTGATGGGGTGATGGGTTGTAAAGATAATGAACTTCTAATTGTGCTCTTTTCCCATAGGTTTATCTCAAAATGCTGGCAAAGTTGTTTCTAAAATGCTGTCTTCACTGATTCTCCTCCTAAACTGATGAGTATAGCAGTTAGGGTTGGGAATACAGTTAGGATTAACCTGGAATTTATTAATATTAGGGTTATAATTTAGCAGGTTTAGCAGGTATAAAAAATGGCATATTTTATTTAATAAACTATTTAATTATTGTGGAATATAGGGGAGGTCATGGGCTAGTTCTCACACCTTTTACTCTAGTGACTTTTTCTCAAGGTAGGTTTCTTTTTTTAAAGTAATTTTCTACATAGCCACGTACCTTAAAGGGATTGTTCAGCCAAAAATAAAAAAATGTAATAAAAAAATAAAAACATCCCAGATGTGTATGACTTTCTTTTATCTGCTGAACACAAAGATTTTTAGAAGAATATTTCAGCTCTGTTTGTCCATACAATGCAAAATAATGGTGGCCAGAACTTTGAAGGTCCAAAAAGCACATAAAGACAGTATAAAAGTAATCCATAAGACTCCAGTGGTTAAATCCATATCTTCAGAAGTGATATGATAGGTGTTGGTGAGAAACAGATCAATAGTTCTCATTTTTTGCTAGACAGCAGGGGGCGATATGCAGAGAAGGATGTGAATCACCAAAAAACAAGAAGAATGTGAAAGTGATCTGTCTCTCATCCACACTCATCACATCACTTCTGAAGATATTGATTTAACCACTAGAGATTTATGGATTATTTTTATGCAGACTTGTGTGTTTGTTTAGTTTTAAAATGTTGCCACCAGAGTATGTGAGTGGAGTGGAGCAGCAATAAATTTGTAGGAGTGTCTGAATTCTGAGTGAGCCACTTGTTCCCTACTTTTGTTCACTCATTCTTACCCACAATGCACATTTCAAGTGATGGCTAATTTCCCACAATCCATCATGGGGAAGACGTATGAGCTGGGAGTTTACTGCTTCCTTCACTCCTGCAATGTTTTATTTCATGCTGAATGTAGTAAATAACTTTTTGACAAATCATTACTGCGTTAAAATAACATAATATCATATAGCCCCAGAGCTCCGACACTCTCGTCCGAATTCACTCATTTGGTTCACTTACTGCTGAGATATAGTGCACTAACTGCCATTTACTATATAGGAAATAGTGAATGAGTGATCGCTTGCAGACTCAGCCACTCTCCTCGCGACTATTGCCTTGTGCACATCACACGACCTCGCTGTGCACATGCAGAAATGCTGTTTGTTCGTGCTCCAGTTGTCGATCTTGTGAATGGCAGCGATTTACGCTCAACTTGGATGTTTACGTGGATTTATACAGTTAATCCGCCTGAAGTTGCTGCGATAGTTTCAAGTACCCCCGCAAGGGCGCTGAGAAATGCATAAATACTGCTTATGACATGTGGGACAAAACACACTGATATATTGCTGCACTGATTTAAAAATGTACACTTAAAAAATGAGAGCCCAGTTACAAAATCACCCTGAAAATGACCATCTCATTACACAGAAAAGCCCACGTTAGAATTAGAGCCAAAACTTACCTCAGTGTGATGCCTGAAGTTGGAGCTGTGACTTTAATCTTGAAATATCAGCTTGTCTTGGTGTTAAAAGAAGGCATTGCATGACGAATCTATTATTTTTTTCACTGTGTGGTGCGAAGAAAGTGTTTCACTTTGAAGAGTTTGATGCTGCTGCACTGATGACTTGAGTGACAGTCTCATCACTCAAGTGAGAAGGTCTCATCATGCACAACTGGGAACTTCCACTCTCGTAAAAGTCACATTCAATAATCGCTCAATAAATTACACATTAATTCAAAATAAACCCAGTAATGTAATGACAGTAATGCCACACATTGTAAAGAAGTAAAAGTAAAACAAATTATTCGAAATTTACTTGAATGAGAGTAAAAAGTAGCCACTTTTAAACCTACTCTGAAAGTAACATTTTCCCCAAAATGTTACTCAAGTAAATAACGTAGTTACTATCCACATCTGTCCCCATTCCATGTGTTCTGGCAATGGTCCTGTGAAGATTGCAGTCTTTATCACAAACTAAATGTAGTTTTTATTTTCTCCTAAGAGTTTTTAAAATGTGTGACATGAAGATAAACTCCTGCTATTATAACAGCACACTTTTAGTCTAATTTAGAGACATTGTGTAACTTTACCTTAAAATAACCGGTAACAATGTCATTCCCTTAGTGCTGATTATGAAAAGAAACAGGCTGTATCCGATTATGAAAAGAAATGGGCTGTAACCAAAATAATTTATTTCATTGCCAAATAGAAACTAGACAAATTGGAAGAACCACCTTCCCCAACGTCTGCCCCATAGGCAAAGAGCAAATGTATGATCTTTGAGATCTCACAATTAGCAACTCTTCCTGAGGTACCACACCCCACTGAGCGAAGATTGCAAATTCACACCTCATTGTTGCCCTTCAACATTTGTCCCATTCTCTCCCCTCTCCTCCTCATCTGTTCCCCTTCAGCTCAGAATCATCTCAAACTCACCTAAGATCTGTATGTAACAAAATATCATATCTGATGTACACAAATAATGTAACTAGTGTAACATGTTTGGTATTATTTAAAATGTCTCAGTGCGTCTGGTATAGTGTTCTTTTCCCCAGGTTTGTAAAACTTAATGACAATAAAGTTATAAGGTCTTTGCCAAATACTGAATCATTCTGGAGGTCTATCCCCCTCCTTGAAGGTTTAACACCAGGAAGTCAAGAACCCATTAACCCCCAAATTCTCATTGTTCAAAGGATAAATCCATTTGGTACACAATGTGTATACTGTCTGGATATTTAAGGAAAGCTGGCCCAGAGCTCAGGGTTCTCTGTAGTCAGATGATCCCACACCTCAATGTGTGTAACTTTAATAATAGGAATCTGCATTCAAATTTCCCATGCTTTGCAATTACATGTAATTTTCTCAACTGCCAGGTATGTTCTTTGACTTGTTTCTGTAACTTAAATCCTACCTGGCAAATAAATTGTTACTTTTTGATTTATTCTGTATTTCTCTGAAATCATTTATATCAATAAAGGGTCTTTAAAATAGGAGAAACCGCTCTGGAGGAACCGAGCAGGAGAATACCATTTTAAGAATCATTTATATCATAACTGAAGCTTTAATATAGGAGGAAGCCACTTAAAGACTGTCAGATTGAATTTCATTAGAAACTGATCAAAAGGTAAATGAACAGAAGAGGATTCAGAGTAATCAGTAACTTAAAATATTAAAATAAAAGAATGATCCGAAAGTAATTAGAGCCTTAATCTAAATTAGAGGTCAACTTAAAATTGGAGTCATATTAATATAAAGTTGGAGTCAGATAAAATTAATAACGGGATGAATTTTTAAAGTGCAAATTATTAACAATAATTGCTTTACTTCAGCACTCAGAAAAGACAGAACAACGCAGAGACCTTCAAGGGGCAAATCTATCTATTTTTAGCAGTTTGTCTGCCTTTTTACAAGAGAAAAATTACTCTGTCTGACCAGTTATTGCATTACTTATTACTAACTACTTTCTAAAACCCTGATCAACCTTGACCAGATGAAAAATACAAGGATAGACATGAAACTATTCTTTTAATTCTTTCAAATAAATCATATAAAATCTAATAAATTATTCATGAACTGGCTAAAGAATTTAAGGGGACAGCGTTAAATTATAAAACATATATTTTAACATTAGACGTTAAATTTCGATTTCAAATTCACCATTGTTTTAAATAGTATTGTTCTATAGCCTATACAGTATTTAACACAATTACATCAGAAGTAACTGTAATTAAATTACTGAAAAGTTCAGAGTAATCCCTTACGTTACTTTTTTCTTCAATGAAAAAGTAATTTAATTACAGTAATTAATTACTTAGTAATGCATTACATCCAACACTGTCTGTCGCACACCCTCTCTCTCTTTTGCACGCACTCACATTTCCACACTGCATTTTTGTGCCCTTGAAGGGCACTTAGGGAAGAGGACATCACTCGTAGGGTCATTCCAAACAAAAGTACGAAAGTTATTTTTTTTACAAAGGCCCCTACACAAGACATTTAGTGAAGGGTACTTTCAACCTGTAATGCCATGCACCCTTCAGAGTGCCAACATCATGAGCTCAGTCCTTTGTAGTGAGTATGTTACTTAAAAGTGCCCCACCAACCAACAGATATTTTAGAAGATGTGACTGGTTCTTAAGAACGCTAATTCATTGATTTGAGCCAATCACAAAGTTGAACAAAATAATTTATTCCTATACAAAGAATCCAATACTAGGTTGAGTCAGAGTCAAGGAATTGACTTTTTTGGTGTTGGATCACCCATCACCAAGTGGAAGTGAAAATGTATTTTTCTTACCCACATCTATATCACTTCTGAAGACATGTATTTTGCCACTGAAGTTGTATGGATTAATTTTAAGCTGCCTTTATATGCTTTTTGGATCTTCAAAGTTTTGGCCACGATTCACTTGCATTGTATGGACCTACAGAGCTGAGATATTCTCCTAAAATGTTTTAATTGTGTTCAGAAGAAAGAAAGAAAGAAAGAAAGAAAGAAAGAAAGAAAGAAAGAAAGAAAGAAAGTCATACCTGGGATATCATAATTTTTTATTTTTGGGTCAACTATTCCGTTAAAGTCTTGGCTATTGAACATTTACACGTTATTGCCCAGGAAAAAAGATACAGTTAATTGAACACACATAGAACTTTTGTGACAACGTGCCCCAATTGCAGCTGGCTTATGTGTTTATGTATTTATTTTTTAACTAAAGTTCATTCTGTCAGCCACAGTTCATAAGAACTTTTAACTCAATATTGTAGAACATGACAACATCAAGGGCATGGGCTCGATTCCTAATAAACATACTACAGTTAATCACAATATTAGGAGGTTGTAACATTTCTATTGCGTAAAGGACTTCAGGAACAGTTACATGTCCTGCTGTCGCTTTTTGTTGTCGTAATATCACGTCCCATCTGCGTTGACATTTGGAGGAGGGGCAGGTGGCACTTACATATTTGAAACTCTTCAAGGTGCCCAAGAAGACAAGAAACTCCAACATAAAAACACTGAAGTGGAAAATGTCGTCTGTGTTAACAGCTCTCGGCCGCAGCGCTGATGCTTTTCGCAACTCTAGAGCATTGATGGTAAGATGTTTATATCTGCTCTGTCAACAACATCTGGAAAGAGTCCGCATGATGTACGGCAATCATAGTGAAGAATTGTATATTTAACGTACGTTTAATTTCCGGGAAGAGGTCGCGTCATTATAACAATAAAAATGCCATCTTTATGATGTTTTCCTCGGAGAAATATTTAAATCAACAAAAATCGGAGACATTTCAGCACTGAATCAAACAGTGTTATCTAACTATTGAAGACAGTGTCTTTCGGTCGTATTCTTGACTTCTTCGTGGTTACTTTAAAGTTGCACGGAACTTTGTACCCAGATGTGAAGTTTATTAGGCTGAGCTATTTATCTGATAGATTAAAAGTTAACCTGTAACATTGCCTTTAGTTAAATGGTACTTAACCGCTGTTGCATGTGTGTCTTCTCAAATGATATCTGTGCTACATGTCTTTTCAATGGAGTGAAACTGAAATGATCAGAAATCACATTATAGTATGACGTAGTGATATTGAAAACAACTGTCCATGCCGTTTCAATGTGAGTTGAGTAACAGTGATGTAATTCCATCGCACTTCTCTTTTACACCTACAAGTGGCGCTTTAGTGGAGCTCATTTGTTTCAATTGCTTATGCACTTAAAGGGATAGTTCACCCAAAAATGAAAATTCTCTCATCATTTACTCATGTCATCCCAGGTATGAAATATTTAGTTTGCATGTGCAGCGTTTTAAATGTGAGTGCTTGTGAATGTGTGGAGCCGGTGATGCGCTGCCATAAAGACACAAACTGCTCATTCATGGAAACACTATTATGAGCATCGCAGATGACAGCAGGCAGAGTGCTAATTCACGTTTTGCACGGGTCATGTAAGTACACATTTATTTATTTAAATGGTAACCTTTTGTGGTTTATAATCACTTTGAGTCATGTAGCGACCGGCTTTTCCGGATTGGGAAGCTGCTGTCCTTAAGTCAGAACTCATTGTTCATAACAACACAGAAACACTTCAAAATAAAAGTTCAATTTAAATCAAATAAGTAAAACAGAAATAGATCACTACTGTTAAGTTATGCAATATTCACTGTTAAAGTAGTAATAATAATAATAATAAGTAAATTGTAATTGTATTATATCTAAGCAATATCTCACTCCTGTTGTGATCTGTTGTGCAGCCCTTTATTTGACAAAAATAACTTGTATGTTGAATTAAGGATTGTGCTGTGAGGTTCTGTATATAATCACTTCATTTGATAAAAAAAAAAATACAATATGCTGAAAATTAATTGTTATACTTAAGTTTTAATGTATTTATTTAAAGACCATTTTGATGATAAAATTGAAATGAACTTGAAAATTGCAAATAAAAAAAGACTCCGTATCAGCGAGTACTAAAAAATGTATCGGTACTTGTACTCTTTCTCAAAAAACTGGTGTCGGGACATCCCTAGATATAAGTGTGGATAGGCATGGGATGGCATGAGGATGAGTAAATTATGAGAGAATCCTTTCAGTTTCACTTTTAAAAGATTTTTAAAATAACTTTTACTAATACTGACGCCTTGCCTTTATATTGAAGTCAGTAACCTCAATAAAGGACTTTGCATCAATTATGTACCCATTTTTCCCTCCTCTGTCCTACCTCAGCTGGTGCGATATGCCCAGACTGCTGCTGCCCCTGCCCCGGATCCAAGAATAAAGAAATTTCAGAT